>NW_028280844.1:187500-487500 GCF_059751285.1 Brachycentrus maculatus | reverse complement strand
AGGCCTAGTATTCGTTAAATAGGAACTTAATTTTCTTTAAACCAAGGTAAAATTTGACGTATTTTTTTAACGCAGGTTTAATATTGATAAAATAAGTTTCTTCGAAATAAACATATGGTTTCAAAAGAGTTATAGAGAGGTAAAGAGTCATAAATAGTTAGACCGGCTCTATGCGTTGCCGGAAGCCAACAGAGTTATATATATTATATATATAAATGTATATATATATATATGTATTTATATATATATATATATATATACATATATATATATATATATATATATATATATATATATATATATATATATATATATATATATATATATATATATATATATATATATATATATATATATATATATATATATATATATAAATATATATATATATATATATATATATATATATATATATATATATATATATATATATATATATATATATATATATATATATATATATATATATATATATATATATATATATATATATATATATATATATATATATATATATATATATATAATTATACATATATCCACACATTTATCTCCGTTTTTGTCTAATATTGGATAAAATAATAAAATCTTTCAGGCGGTACGTTTGTTCGAGTCGCTAGTTTATCGTGTTAAAATTAATCGAATCTCAAACAAAATTTGAGAATTCCACCATACTTCTGAATGTATACCGTATGTTTCTTTAGACTAATATAAAAAACGCGTTAAGTGGGTCATTATATAATGACAAATATAAAAATTTAACGTTATTTTCAATTATGATTTTTGTCAAGTTACTGCCGTAAATTTTGTATTTTACTCATCCTGTAACAAAATGATAGAGTAGGTACTAAAAATAAAGGTATCTATGGACAAGTACCTATCTCTTGTGCTACGTTTAGACTACCTGTGAATTCCGATGTAGTACGTAAGTGTTGGTAGGTTCTGTTATTAATTCACTACATTTTCCAGAACCTACTGGAAAGCAATACGAAATTGGTTTCCACCAATACGTCGATAATTACCTACCAGCCTGACATAAAATTTTCAAAAGAAAAGTGCCCTAATGGCGTTTTGGCAATTTTCCCATGCTGGAAAAGTGGACGAATCCAACGGAATATGTAATTAGGGGGGACATTGGTTATTAGGGAATGTCCATCGACACACCGAATCGTGTGCGTGTATTCTTTTGAGCTTATTGATTGATTTTATTTTCAGCCTAAACAAATGTATTGGTGCTTTCAAATATTTGTATATTTGTACATTCAATGCCATTTTGTGTTACACGCTAATATAGATGTATTATCTATCAATTTAATAAATAATGCGTATGTGCCTATGTGTGTATGTTTTTTTTTTTCTATTGTATATTACTGAAATATATTTTGTACATAAAATCTATCGCATTCGAAATGTGTAACAACATCGCCAAATCGATAAACTATTTTAATGCGTTCGAAATATTGCAATGTAAACTGGCACCACACATACTTTGCGTTTACTGTTAGCTGTTGTACAAATTCTTGCACAAAAGTGATAACGATTATCGGTTTTAAGTAACATCATTGCACATCATCTGTATGGTAATATAAACTATTTTCATTTCATTTAGAGAACAACACGACACTCAATGAAGGAAGCTGTATAATTCAGTACATACTCGTAATATTACGTTGGAACATTTTCATATTATGTCGACCTCCGTAGTGTAATGGTCAGCATGCATGGCTGTCGAACCGGAGGTCCCGGGTTCGATTCCTCGGGTGGGGTCAAATAAATAGTGATTATTGACTGTAATATTTATTCAATATTACCATGGTCTGGTACCTGAAGCGGAGGGCTGATTACCTTTCCATCATATGTAAACGATCAAAATAACGTTTACATGATTCAGTGCCCTTTGCACCATCGGGTGCGGATAAGGGTTTGATTTTTAAATATTTTAAATAATTCTTCTTCTTTTTTAATGGCTTTCACCCATCTTGAGTGTTCTAGCCAGTGTCGAGTTATTATTTTGAATATTTGAATTGGGAAAATGGCTTAATGTATTGCGACGCGCTTAAAAAAAGGTGGTTAGGATTTTTGGTTTGAAATGTGAAAGAACGTCGTATAAATGTATTTTATTTTCTTATTGGATTTTAGATTCATTATGTTATACTTGTATGCTATTGAAGATCATGTTCCAGGATAACTACGCAATTATTGGAGTTTGATAAAATATTATGTGATATTGGAGTTTGTAAAATGTTTGATTGAAATAACATGGAACATATCATTAATATTTTGAATATTTATTATCCATCAATAATAACTTATGTATCTATGAAGCAATACCGTGCAGATTCAACGCAGCGTCCTATGCACCATTGGGTGTGGATAGGGGTCAGAAGAAAACTAAATAAATAAATCTAAAGTTGCAATATGATAAAAATAAACGACGTAATACAAACAAATCCAAACCCTTCATATATTGCAAATAGCTTGCGTTCTTTCAATATTCAAAAAAGAATAAACAAACCTTAAACTGCCCTTAGTGTAGGTGCATTACGTAACATGTGTTTATTTTTTTTATCCCCTTTGCAATGAATTTAATACCAAACACTTTTCGCATCAATTCACACGGCCAATATCGGATATTTTGACAATCCCATAATAGGGCGTGAAACCGAAATTGTACTGATCCTGCCATAAAAAGGGTAGTTTTGAAGAGAAAACCCTCAACTGGGCAAAGGGATGCTCCCTTCCCCCCTCCCCTTACCATCCTTGCAGGAAGGGAGCAATGATCTGTGAAGAAATCCACCGGACATGCATTTGGGACGATAATATGTTGCAAAAGACGCCTCGTAAATTATTGCACGTTTACTAATTATATTTTTACAAGTAAAAAATCTAATTAAACGTACGTAGTTAACCAAATTTTGGAATAAAAAAAGTCTACTTTTGAACAGCTTATTTTAAAATATATTATGTCTCAACAGAAACAAAGCAGCTTTATATTAAGGTAATATGGATATCTGGTCATTTACAGGGCTTGCAACTTGTCATTGGTCGCTTCGATTCATATATTTGTGTAACGTTCACCAGTCTGCCTATTATTGAACACTAATGGAAGGCTGTTGAAATATTTTATTCCTAAGTATGTTTATGTAATATTGTTTTGTGTTGCATTTGGGTATTCTTAAATTATTTTTATATCTTTGGGATATGTTTGTTTCTAGTTTTAAGTGATTGTATTCTTTAAGAAGTTGTATAAATAATAATATATTTGAATAATTTATGAAGCTCCATTTTCATAAAATATTACCTCAAGGGCGCTATATAGTAAATATTTTTGTAGATATATTCTATTGTAAGTACTGAATAAAATATAAGTTTTTAAACCTATCTAGATATGTTAATATAGAAATTTAAAGACGATTTTTTAATATAAAAATCGACAAACTTACATGTTTGTCAATTTTTACATATAAGTACGCCGCTATTTTGATGAACAATTATTTTTAGTATCCAAAAATTCAGAGAACTATTTCAGAGCGTCTCTATTTTCTTACTATGTAAACTGATTTTTACCATTAAAAAATTAACATAACTGTATGAAATTTACTCAGTTCTATTTTTTCCCATTCTACATATTTTATTTATATTATTTTTTGTCATCTCAACATAGATGAAGAAGAATATAAAAGTTTGGGCATTTACGTCGCTTTACACACGTGTAACATTCACCAATTCTACCCATGATTGACAACCACACTACTCAAATTCTTGGAAGCTCCATATACTTATATGATTCAATTTCGAAACATTGTACTTGAATCACTAGAATTTTTACTAGAGATATCTTTTGTAGAGATGAAGAAGCTTTTAAGGAGTTATTTTTTATATTATAATAAATTATAATGAAATGAAAAATAACTCCTATTATTGGAGATGATCCAGATTTGTGAACAAGTATTTGGATATACTCAAAATGTTGTATTTTAACTACCTAACTAACCATCACGCTGCTTCCCCGCAGGGGTGGGCAGAGAGAATAGAACGCCACACCACTCTGTCTTTGCAAACTATATTATCTCAGCTTTGCATTCCTTCCTTATTTCACTATTCTCACATCTATTATATATCGTTTTGTCGCACATTCTTCTGAGAGATCGAGATTCTGTTGTATTTTATTTGTGTTAAATTTGTAGTTAATTTCGGAGAGTGAGTTCTCGCCACTGCAATATTGTTCACGGAATGAAAATAAACTGGCGTCCCTTTGTGCTTATCTGACACCATTCAATAAATTCTGCTTTGTTCGGCTCGTGGAACGATAACTTGGCACATTGGATGCAATTTCATTTTTTGCCCTTTTCACGTGTAAGGGTTCACTTGTATAGAAAGCTTATCTGTCAGGAATAAAACAACGGTTATGAAGAGTAATGTATGAAATCCAATATGCTCCTATAGATAGCTACCATATTGTGCTAGTCGACTAACTGTAAACATATCCCTTGCCTTTTTTGCATCATATAATGCTGAGAATATTTATTTCCATAACTAAATATTTCAATAAACTCCCTCAAGAAATAAAAAAATAGAATATATAAAAATTATTAGGAAAAAAATTAATGCCCATTACATATAAGTCTTGAAAAAAAAAAGACTATTATACCGAAAATTATATAAAACATTAAACCTTTAGTGTAAGTCCCTCTCCAAGCACAAGAGCTCAATATCTTTTTTGGAGAGGCACAGTGAATGTAAAATTATAAGTTTGTCATATGTATAAATGTTTAGAAATTGTATTATGTTGTACTAAAAAATATAACTATATTAAATAAATAAATAAAAAAAACTACATTAAAAATTTATCAAAATTTCTAAAAGGTTTGCTAACCATCCATTTTCAAATAAACAAATAATAAAAGGAGTATCATTATACTCAATGATTAATGATAACTAATAATTATTGATAATAATCAATTGATTATTGTTCCAAATATAGATAATTGCTCTACAGTATTGTTTTAGCCAATAAAGAAAATTAAAATAAATTAGAAATGCTTTAAATAAATCTAGTAGTGCTGAGATGAAACAGATCCACCTCTCTTGGCAGGTCGTTCTGCAGACCAATCATCCTTCCCATAGGCATTACCGATGGTAAATTGGTTCTGCAGTCAGGAAGAACAAATGGTCTGTATTGTCTGGCTCTAACATAGTTAATTGTTGGGTAATATATCCAAAATTAAACAAGGTTTATTGGATTGAATTCTACATTTATTTATGTATATGTTAATACGTGACTCGTTTCGTCTTATTAAGACATTATCAAACAATGACGAAACGCGTCACGCATTAACATATACATTAATAAATGTAGAATTCAACCCAATAAACCTTGTTTAATTTTGGATATATTACATAAAATTCAATATGGAATTCTACCAACTGTGTGCAGTTACAATAAATATCCAACATAGTTCTCCGGTACATAGGTACAAGTATAATTATATGCGCTCCAAGATATCAGGATTATAAATTAACTCGTTTAGAAGCTTGCAAGACAATGTTTCTACTGGGCCTCAAAATTGCGATACTTGCAAACCGATTTTGAATACAGAAATTCATCATTATAATACATGAGGACATTATAAAATACACGTGGAGCCGATAAATACCACTAAGTTTGGATTAAGGTCCTTGCGATATATTCCCTATATCCAAATTAACCAGCTGCCTGCGTACTATATATAAAATATAACCCAGTCAGGGATCCAAAATGAATGAACTTAAAAAATACTTTATAGAAAGATATTTGTATTGGTGATATTTTTTATTTTTTGTTCCTTTATGCCTTATGTGATTTATATATCTATTTATTGTACCTTGTATTGCTTTATATTTTACATTTGACCTGTGTTTTCTTATTTGTTACTTTCTTACCTGTTTTACAGTCTTGTTAACCTTAATCCCATGTGTCAAAATGAGTAATTGAAATTGCCAATCGGGAATATTATATATGTGACTATGTTATAATTTTTTTAATGACATCGAGCATACCTAAAACGAAAACTGATGTATACTGCAATGGGTAGTATCCATACTCCCTCATAACTACCTTGTCAATTTGTAGATTTAAACGCAAGTACAGATATGTTCAATTTGTAGATATGATATGTCCACCTCCGTAGTGTAATGGTCAGCACGCTCGCCTACCGTTCTGAAGGTCCCGGGTTCGATTCCCAAGGAAAGGTCAAATAAATATAAGTGATTTTTTCCCTCTAATATTTATTCAATACAACCCTGGACTGTTACCTGAAGCGGAGGGCTGATCGCCTTTCCTTCATGTGTTAACACTGCGTTTATATGATGCAGTGCCCTATGCACCATTGGGGTGCGGATAAGGGTTGGAAGAAGAAGAAGACATATATGATAATTTTTATCCACATGTAGCATAACTGAGGACAATGCACTGGAAACTAAATCTTGATAGGGTGTGTACAAGTACCTAGATACTACAAAAAACGACTAAAATACATTTTTTGTTGACTTTGCTCTTAATTGGCGTGGGAGCATCTCCTTGTAGAATAAGATATTCTGAGCAATGTGTAAGTGTGTAATAGTCCCTTTCTAAATTTGGATGCCACTATTGAGGGGGGTTGAGTTTCGCGGTGGTATAAAGTTAAACTTGTTCGTGTAACTCCCAAAAAAATCCGCACGTTGGTCTTGTGTTTTTACGACACATGCATGACTAAAATGACAGGATTTCTTATATTTTTGTTAATATCCATTTATTTATTACTCACTAACTATACCTGAGAACGCGTTGCTGTTGCTCAGTCTGGTTAAATGGAAAAGAAAGAAAATAGAAAGCACACATGTAATATAATAATATTTGTGAAGTAATGAAAATAAGTATATAATAAAATCTATGAAACAACAATGCAATCGTAAACATTGAAAATGGTTAGTAACATCACATGTCAAGAAGCACGCTGTTCGCCATCAGCAAATGTTTTTTATTATTATTAAAAAGTTGAAGCACTGATATCCGGAGCATGTGTAAGGTGGAAGATATCGTGAGGTGGGGACGACAACGAAGGCGATACCGGAATGAACATGTAAACAGAATGTCTGAAGACAGACTTCCACGTATCGCCCTTCAAGGAAACCCTGAATGACAAGAGATAGCCGGCAGTCAACATCCCAAGAGCGACAGGTGGAAGCACAGACAGATCCTGAGGATCTTTAAAAAGCAGTTAATGAAGAAGAAGAAGAAAAATCTTACCTGCAAATTCTATTTTTTATACCATACCCTTACCCTTTTACTCCCTTCCTCATACACACACTCCCACTCTTTTTTTTATTAATTATTTTATCTCTTAATATTTTAAAAGTTATTATAACAAATGTGGAATTGTTTAATTGGCTTTATTTTTATCAATGTAACTATTTTTGTTAATGTAATGTGATGTTTATTACTGTTAATGTAACTTTTTTTTAATATACTTTTTTAAATGTACAGCTGTACAATTCCCGAACAAATATAATAAATAATAACAAAATATTATATATATATATATATATATATATATATATATATATATATATATATATATATATATATATATATTTTTTTTTAAATTAAAAAAGAAGAAGAAAAAGAAGAAAAAAGTCGCTTTTCGTAACGATAGATATTTGAGTATGTTTCACATCTCCATATTTGAACTGCTACAATGTTTTAAATAAAATTAAAAAAATAATAGTGTCAAAAACAAAAATGTCCATTGAAATTTCACAATAAACAATTTCGTATGTTAAAGCTAGAATTTTGTTCCGCGTCACCGATTCAATAGCCGTTGCAAGGGGCTCTTAATTTATCGTTTAGCATGGGCCAAAGGAAGTGTTTGTAATAATTTTCGGACTTATTATGGGACGGTCGGAATAGGAAGCACACATGGCTAGTTCCGACCACACCCACTGCAAACAGGAATCAGGCAGATAGCTTATCATTGCTTTCACATAACTTGTTCACGAATTGATGGCTATTAGATAAGTCAACTTCTATTTATTGAATTGATTAAATGTCAAAGACAATTGAGATGGTATAGGCATATAATGCCTGCATTGCTCCTGTTCTCTTATACTGCTGTGGAATATGGCACCGTACTAAGCTTTGAGAATAGATGTCTGCGGAGAATTTTAGGCGTGCGGTGGTTTGACTTTGTGAGTAATGATGAGATAAGGCGTAGGACGCAGCAAATCTTGGTCACAACTGTCGTCAAGAAAAGGCGATTCAGTTGGCTTGGCCATGTCATCCGCATGCCTCCTGAGAGCCTTAATCAAGCTTGCCTCTTTTACAAGGCATCAGGTTCGCGCCGCTCAGGACGACCACTGCTGACAATTCGTCGGCAGTTCTCGTCAGAACTTCGGGACGCGAATCTGACTTGGGAGGATGCAAGGGAGCTGGCAGCTGACAGAAAAGCCTGGAGACAGTTTGTGGACTCCATATGCTCCACCTAGGGAGCGGATAAGGTTTAGTTAATTAAAAAGCATATAGGACGCAGAGAACCCGAGCATGTCGTAAACCAGGCAACAGAAATGAATCTCCCGCGAAAGATATCTAGAGGAAGACCAAATAAATCATGGATGCTGCAAAGAGAATACATGGTTCAAAGACATGGCCTAGGTGACGTTGTCCATGACAGAAAGACCTACAACCTGAGGACGAGGAAAGCTGACCCCAGCAGTCTACAAAGACGATAAATTAGGATGTAGCCAGGAAGGAGAAGATTATTTATTAAATGTGTTAATCGATCTATAAAAATAATATTATGTGGTGATTCTTAAGGGGATATTCGCAAAGACAGAACTCATTCGCCGGCCAACGGCCAAAGAGGTAACGCGTTTTTCAACTCCCGATTTTTAAAAATAATATACATATATTGGATATTTTTTAGAATATATAGAGAAATAATATTTTTAAATATTTTTTTTAAAAATCCTCACCTTTCAATAACTCTTTTCTTTTCCAAACCATATAATTATTCCGAATAAAAATATATTTTTTCTATGCAAAAACGGTATTTTAAGAAAAAAATCAATTACGTAAAATGTTACCTGGATTTCGAGAAAATTAAGATGAAGATGAAGATTCCCGCGAGATGAACCGATCAAGTTAAGGCACCTCGGTGGTTGGAGCGCTACGTGCAGCGCAGTCAAGGTATAAACTGGAGAAGAAGTCCTTGCTTCCACAAGGGTCGCAACCTTCAATAATGAGAAACAAGACGGAGAAGAGAAGAATAGCCTAATAAAATGACATTTACTTGTACTGTTAAGTTTTTTTTAGTTTCAGGCGAATTGGGCACAGATACATAATTTTGAAAATGACAGAAAGCTTTCGTAAAATTAAGAAATGATTATGATTAAAATATTTCTGTGTTTAATTTTTTACTGTTACTTTCAACCCCATTTAAAAAGGCTATGACTAAATAACACGTTTAGTTATAGTGAATAGTGTGATTCAACATCTAGCATCTTTTTGTACATGTAAACAAAATTCCAAGCTGGGAGCAAAAAAGGCGACGTTCGTTGTTCCTATGGTTCATTGCTCCTTTGGGATGTTAACTGAAAAATACGGCTGGAATTCTCAAGGCATTGAAGTCATTAAAGACACCCATAGGAAAGAAAAAGATATGACCTAGGCTCAACATAAACAAGCCTATGTTTAGATCAATCTTTTTTACTCCATCTCTAAATTGTTCCCCTTTTCCTTCATAGTTTGTGATTTCTCTATAAAGTTTTTATTAGTAGGTAAGAAAAGTAAAAAGATGAATTTAATTTTAAATAATTTGTGACACTTTTAATACTTTTTGCGAATGTCAGATATCCAAAGTATACAAAATAGCACAAGAATATACTTTATGAGATGCAGATGACGTAACTAAAAAAGCTCAGGATAATGAATATTACTTTTATATAGGAAAGGTAAGGAAGGAGGAAAAGTAGGTCGGTGGGGAGAAATGCGGCTAAACTTAGGGCAATAAGCTACTACTACTACTACTACTACCATTACGCCGTTTCCCCGCAGGGGTAAGGCAGAGAGGATGGAACGCCACACTCTTCTGTCCTGACATACACTCCTCGCCTCCTTCACATCCATACATCTAGTCATACATGCCCTCCGATTACGCAGACTTTTGACACCGCCAGATTTTAAGTTCTGATTGATCTGATCGTGCCAAGTCTTTTTCGGTCCTCCGCGTTCTGTTTTCCCTCTCACATTCGCCACATATATTTTCTTAGTCATTCTCTCGCTATCCATTCGCTCCACATGTCCATACCACCGCAAAGAGGGCAATAAGACTATTATTTTATACGGATTTCGGAAAAATATGTATGGATTAAAATCATAGACATAAAATCGTAGGTACACCTAAGTAACTTTACTGCTTAGAATCAATGAAATGTATAACCTCATGCCTCTAGCGAGATAGGGAGTGTTTTTGCCTAGAATTTTCACTCATGAATTACGTAAAATTATAGTAACTTTAAACACAAAGAGTAAATCCACTCACGAGCATAGAGCGATTGTGTACTACACGGAATTTTACTGTGCGGCAGTCCGGTTAGCATGTTAAAACGGATGATTGGCTTGAGCACTTGTCCGTCTTTCTCCGGATCGGTGTGCTCGATCGGTGCACGATCACTGTGCGCGTGATTTCGATTACGCTAAACTGTCGTAGTCACTTTTATTAAAAAAAAAAAACCGGACGTTACGTGTAGTGCACAAGCGCCCATAAGCCGCTTGTGCACTTCACGAAATTTTACCGTCCGGCAGTCCGGTTTTGAAAAATGAAAGCGACTACCACAGTTTAGCGTGATCGAATTTACGCGCAACTGGTTCACGCACCGATCAAGAGCACCGATCCGAAGAAAGATGGACAAAAGCCAATCCAAGCCAATCATCCGTTTTATATGTTAACTGACGTGCCGGGCGGTAAAATTCCGTCTAATTCCATGTAGTGCACAAACGCCCAAAGGCTGTAAAACTCAAAAAGTTGAAGCTTGAGTAGGGTCATGAGAAGCGGTGTTGCATAAGCTGTAGCTAGATTTCAGATTCACTTGGACGTTAGGTAATTCACAAAATTCGTGCGTTGTCGGGGGGTGGTGGGTAGAGGGGCGTCGACCCCTCTCGGCGGTGGACCCGAAATAACGAAGTGACGCCGCATTCCGGCCGTACGCGCAACTTCTAGAATACTGAATAGGTACATACTAGACACCCGTACCGGCCGGATACTGGAGAGATATTTAGATTCACCGGGGCGTTGTGCGTTGAGCTTTACGCTTTACCTGCGAATGTATCAACTCGGCGCCTATTGTCTGTGGAATTAATCAACCGTTGAAAAAAAATTATAATCAAGTTCATCATTTTTTAATGATTTTTAAATTAAAATTTTATATGGTATTATTGAATCCTTTTTTGTCATTTTTTTTCACTGACTTTACATGTTATTGTTCCTGATGGGACACACTTTGGAGTAACTGCGCTAAACGCATCGACTTGAAAATTGAAGTTACGTTGAATTAAGAAAAAATCAAACCAAACATTTTTTGTAGTGAAAGTGGCAAATTAAAAACCCTAAGCGAAATTAAATCCATATTTCACACTTCACTTCACATATGATGCATATTTTCTTATTTTGTCTGCCTCTATGGTGTAATGGTTAGTGTGTATATCTACCGTGCTGGAGGTCCCGGGTTTGATTCCCAGGGTGGGGGGGTGAAAATAAATATTTGTGATTTTATGCTCTAACATTTACTTAATATTACCTTAGACTGGTCCCTGAAGCGCAGGACTAATTACCTTGCCTTCATGTAACAATCAAGATAACACTGTGTCAATACGATGCAGTGCCCTATGCACCATCGGATAAGGGTTAGAACAGAAACAAATGTTAAATAATAATTAATTAATTAATAAATTATTATTGATGAGTTCATGTAAGAATGTGATGTATAAATAGATGGATTTTACAACATTTTGAGTGTGTTCAAATACTTGTTCTCAAATCTAGATTATCTCCAATTATAGGAGTTATTTTTCATATTTTTTATGGCATCTCAACATAGATGAGAAGAATGTACCCAGACTTCCATATTCTCCTTCATTTATGTTGAGATGTCATAAAATAATATGGAAGATAGATTTTACTAGGGTTGTCCATGTGTATCTTTGCTACATTGTATTTCAAAACGGCCGCTTTAAATTTGGGGATATATTATTTATAAGCCCACTTATCAGATAAGTAGGTAAGTGCAATACAATAGGTCCCTCTCTACAAATAAGAAGATGCACCGGTAAAGGGTGCCGCGGAAGCCAGTCGCGACACCTGATGCATTATGATGCAAATATTCCTTTCTGGAGCCTATAATTCATACGCGTGGTACACCTTCCACGTGCATTCACTGAAAGAGAAGTGTGCATACTCAACACAGAGAAGTCCCAACGAAGGGGCCAATTTAATTGCGTAAATATTAGTACTTTTCCCAACCCAAGTCCGCTTAGGACCTAATTTAAATTCCAATTCCAAGATGATATTCTTTGACAAAATTGTAAAAGAAAAACACTTGTTTTTTTACCACTTGAGCTATATTTATTTTATTATAACGACTGTTTTCACGAGCTATGCCTTCATCTTCAGATGTAAATATAAACTATATATATATATATATATATATATATATATATATATATAATAATAATAAAACCCTTAGCCGCACCCTAATGGTGCATAGGGCACTGTGTCATATAAACGCAGTGTTATCTTGATCGTTTACACATGAAGGAAAGGTGATCAGCCCTCCGCTTCAGGTACCAGTCCATGGTAATATTGAATAAATATTACAGTGAAAAAATCACTTATATTTATTTTACCCCCCTTGGGAATCGAACCCGGGACCTCCAGAACGGTAGCCGAGCGTGCTGACCATTACACTACGGAGGCGGACAATATATATATATATATATATATATATATATATATATATATATATATATATATATATATATATATATATATATATATATATATATATAAGTATATATATATATATATATATATATATATATATATATATATATTTATGTATATATATATATATATATATATATATATATATATATATATATATATATATATATATATATATATATTATATATATATATATATATATATATATATATATATATATATATATATATATATATTAAATCCTATATTTAATAAAAGTATTAAAAAAACAATTGTTTTTCTTATACAATTTCATTATGTCTTTCCACAAAGTGAATGCCAGAACAATAAATAAAATTTCTTCGACATATTTTGTAAAATCAATGGCACACTCTATATATTTTAAGTAAGTACAACATTTTGAGTGTCCAAATACTTGTTCACAAATCTGGATGATCTCCAACAGGAGTATTTTTCATGTTATTTTTTGACATCTCATCAAAGATGAAGAAGAAGATAATTTCTGCTCAATAAAAAGCATCTTTTTAACTCACCAGTAGATGTCTCTAGTAAAGTTCTAGTGGTTCACGAACAATGTTTAAAAATGGGTTCATATATATAGAACTTCCAAGAATTTGAGTAGTGTGGTTGTCAATAATGGGTAGAATTGGTGAATGTTACAAGCGTGTAAAGTGATCACTTAAACCAGCCTATGACGGTCGTCAGCCCCGTAAATGCACAGACTTCCATATTCTTCTTCATCTTTGATGAGATGCCAAAAAATAATATATTTTAAGAATTTAAATACTTAAATTATATAAGAATATCAGCCTGTTTGTATTTGAAGACTATGCAGCAGAGGAGCAGAGGAAGACCGAGAAAAACTTGGCATTATCAGGTATGTCAAATACTTGAAAGCGGTCAGGTTAGGGGTCGAAATAATCTTTGGGTATGTATGCATACGTGGAAGGACGTTGAGGCGAAGAATATTTGCAAAGACAGAGTGGTGTGGCGTTCTATTCTCTCTGCCTACCCCTGCGGGGAAGAGGCGTGATGGTTAGTAACTTAGTTAATTTAATCCCCGAGTAAAATATGTATTGAAAGCTGTCCCACCGCATGCCACCAGATCTGATACATAAGTATCTAGGCTTCCTGACAGATCTGCTCTTGCAAAAATTTTTTTTTTTAACTAAGTTGCGAAATTTATTGAAAATGTGAAAGAATATAAAATTTAAACGAGTAGAGTATTGCGTTATTCGGTTCTTCGGTCAATCACTGAACCGCCCTATTATTCGTAATAGCGAAACAGTGTAAATTGAGGTGGCTTTGCGGGGCATTACCTACTTACATAATAATTAGTACGAGATACGTACGTGTGTTATGATTCGGATGGTTAGAAAACTATTTGAAGCGCGGTTGGCTCGAGATGGGCAGTGGGTAGAGCAGGAATAGGTTAATTATCTCGACTCTGGTGACATACATTGGCCAGATCAGAATTCCCGATATCTCGTACTCCTCCATCGCCTCTCGCCACACCTCGACTGCAACGGGACCTAGAAGGGTACACGGAAACATATGAAAGTAACATAACTCCTACAAACGCACAAGGGACAACTTACTTGTACATTGACCTCGATACTCGCATTCATGTTCATATTCTATCTAATAAAATATAAAATATGAATAGCTACCATCTTGAAAAAAAAATTAACTTGAATACCACTCATATAAATATATCTTCAAATATTTAAAAAAAAAAACATCACCAAAAACGTCGTCAAATTGCTGATATTATATTTCTACTTAAATATTGCTTCTAGTTAATTTGACTGTCCTGAACTAATCTCTAAGCTCAATTCGCTAAAACACAATTCGCTCACTCCTTTCAACAACGTCATATATCAATAATCGACAATTTTCAGTTGTGCATGTTTTCGGAATGCCTAGAAAATGTACTATATCCTAGGAAAAGCGGCATATTTTAACTTAATATTTACCCGCTACGGGGCAGAAAGTGCTGTTTTTGCATTTTGAAGAAAAGGTAATTTAATTACAATATTTAATTATTAAGGTTATTTAATTATTTTTTGAAATATACAAAATATTTTTCAAATGGAGGATAAATCTTCAGGTTTTACCTAAAAAGATTTGTTGCACAGTACAAAGTTCAATAAGTGGCTTGATATTTATTTTTAATACATGTCATTAGATTCTTAAACTTTAAAAACGATCTCCTGAAAAATCAAGTTTTTTGATATATGACGTTGTTGAAAAGAGTGAGCAAATTATATAACATATTATTTTCCACGCCTTCCTCAACGTCAAACGTGAAAAGATAGATCAAAGAAGTAAATTAAAAACTAATAAAAATGCATGCACATGCTCCTAGGTTTGTGTACACAGCGTGCATCTGTGATGCGTTTTCCGACCTCAGGCTTGAACGGAATGGATCGCCGAATATTCTCGAAGCGATAGCAATGACCTCAGTGAAGTCTGGCGGGTGCACTGATAGACTGGCTCCAGGACTAAACAGACCATAGAGTCTGTAAGTACCTAGTCTGTTAAGAGAATAGTGCGTTCGTATGGTGTTCGACAGGGATGGCAAATTTCATAATAAAAGAATAAATTATGTCACTCTTTATTTTTTATGCATGCTCGCTTAAGGCTGAGATCTCAAACTTTGAAATTCAAATCGCGAACGGCCGCGCTAGGGGTTGGACGTGCTTTCACGAGAAATTAAAAAAATTATATTTCTATAGGAATTCGACTTTTTTTAGAATATAATAATAATTATAATAATAATAATAAATCTTTATTCCAGCTTGACTAATAGGTGGGTGCAATACTTAGTCAGCCATATTTGTATTTCAACATTTTTTTATAAAATGATATTAAAATAGTAAACAAATAAAAATAAAAATAAAAAAAAGAAACGACGAAAGAAAAAAAAGAAAATTTGGAGAGATGTAGATGAAGATTAGATATTATTAAGAATATATAATGTAAAAACATTTTTATAGTTTTTTTAAACTCCGTACCTTCCAATAACTCTTTTCTTTTAAAACTATGTATTTTGCATTGAACAAAATATTTTTTTCAATACAAAAACGGTATTCTAAGAAAAAAAATTAATTACGTCAAATTTTGCCTGCGTTTAAAGAAAATTAAATTGCTATTTATCGTATATTGGGTCCTAATTAATGTCCACGTACAAGCCAAGAGCTTGTACGTGGCTTAGGTATCTATCTCAGAGGTCTTTTTCTGCTTGTGAAAAGAAGCGCCCTCTACAGTGTCTTCCTTGAAACGTCTGATACTGAACTACCTATTTATTGATCTCTGATACCTTATTTTCAAGTTGCAAATATCTCGTGTGCTTCATTTTCACGTTTTGATTTATGTGCCACATATTTGCCGTCCCTGAAAAATGGTACTTATTATGCAGTAAGTTATTATTGTATAGGTTCGCTGTACGGTATACGCCGTACACTCTAAGTGCATCAGACCACACTAGCAAGTGCAAGCTGTATTAAACGCCTCTCCTATTAGGCATTTGGCTCCAAACACTTGACTGGGAGGAACGCCCAGCACTACAGGGTGATGAAAATGCATCATTTTATTTTTGTAATTTTTGAGTAATACATATATACATATATTTATTTAAAAAATCATAAACATAATTTACATTTGTTTTAGCAGAGACTCAACAAGCCACCTTGTCATGAATTAATAAGGTACTTTTGTCAAAATTTTAGCGTAACTTAAAATACTTAAATAAGTAAGAAATTTCATTCATTCATTCAACCCTTATCCGCACTCTATAGTGCATAGGGCACCTGATCATATAATAACAGTATAGTGAGTAACAAAGTAAGAAATAAGACGCCAATTTTACTTAATATATATTTAGTAAAATTTAATATAAATTTATTTAAAATAAATACCATTTCGGTGAATAATATGCTTGCGTACATCTATGAAAGTAATTTATTATTCGCAGAATTACAAGTTTAAAAATATTCGAACTTAGTTACAATAAAAGGATGATATTATCAATACATCACCACACAATGTAAAAATACAAAACCTAAAAAAATACGTATCTACGTACAATAACTACACAGAATTATAATGTGCGTACATGCGAACTATGAGGAAAATATTGGAAATAAAATTTTTACAAAAGAAAACAAAAAAAAACATGCAAATGATTTAAATTTTTAATTAATGATTTACATATAAGGAAGGTAATAGTAGGGTTGCTTGACGTCCCGGTTTGACCGGGACATTCCCAGTTTTCATACAAAATCCGGAAGTCCTGGCCGGATTACTTCACGTCCCGGTAAAAATTAAATTTGATTATAGATCACAAAAAAGTTTAAAAAAATAATTAACTGTCAATGATTATTCACTCTAATTACTTTGTCATTTATTTCACTGTACTGTACGCTCGGGGATTCATTTTTCCGTCACCCTGTTGCCTAGTGGCCATGAGAAGAATCTTCAAGTACTTGGGTACTATTTACGACATACAGAATACAGTACTCGGTGAGAACATGAATGCAGTTGCCCTGCACTATTCCCACTGCGTTGGGAGATCCAACGTGACTTCAATCATGCGGGTCAGTTTCCTCTAGGTACTTACACATATTATACAGATACACTATTATGTAGGTACCCATTTAAGTGCAGTATGTAACTCACTCCGACTAACGATAATTTTACGTAATTCGTAGCTTATTCACACTGGCATTGTTTTCTATCCAGATAACGATGTTATGACGTATTTTTACGAAGTTTGTCTAGTTTTCGGATCGGTAGAAATAATAATGAAAATATATTGCATAGACCTCTAAAACATTTTACGGATTTATGTAAATTTAAATATAACGAGGGTGATAGATTGTGGTTTTCATATTATATTAAAAATATTTTTAAAAAAGTGGAATGAAAAATATAATCAGGACTCAATCCTATAATTCTACTTCTAGGCTTACAGATATCTTACGACCCAAAAAGGTATTGTGAAAAAAAATGTACCCATTTATTGTCTCATTGGCACTTTCGTGGTAAATTTTTAGAGCACCTTTGAAGTTGAAACTTTAGTAAAAAAAAATGAATATTCAAGAACCAAATACATATTATAAACGACAAGGCCAGAAGGAAGACAGACATTGTTTTTTCGCATATTTTTAGGATTTCTATTTAGATACACGAACATTTTTCTCAGTGGGTTAGGGAAGAATGAAATTTCGAGCAACTTTATTTTTTGATGTTTTGTAAATTTCAGGATGTCCTGCTTCCAGTACCATATAAGATCGGGCGTTACAATTGGATGTTTTTTTCGTAAGGCGCCTTATTTAACATGCCACCCTTGTTGAACCTTGACTTTCCAAAGGCAGGTTATGAATATTTTTTAACTGAATATTCCTACTCTTAATATTAGAATATTTTTCTAACTACAATACATATATGTTCCTACTCTAAGTTCCTACAAACCTGTTCATCATCAGTGGGTCATGATAATTATCGTTGTTTAAAATGTAATGGTATAATGCGTAAACTAATTAATTGTATTGCGCAATTAAACCATCGCCATTGCTATCAATAATAAATAAGCTTCAATTCAATTAAATAAATATTAAAATAATACAAACATTTATTATTGTTTTGCAATGGGTGAATGAACGCGTGCACCGAAAAGCAATTATTATTTTGAACTTTACTGCTTTGAAATCGTTGACAAATTAGTTAATGCAAATAAATAATAAAACTAATATTTGTAGGTCAAATGATATGAATGTTAATTGGGTCATTGATACATTTTATAATCATTTATAACTCCGTAGGGCTAATAGTAGGCGAGCTAAATTGGCATGCATAAAATACGCCATATAAATTGCAATATTTTTAAAAGCTTGAAAATAAATATCCAGTGTTAATCTAATCATAAAATTAATTTAAAGAACGATAATATTATATTAAAGTTAAGTATTTTTTGGTACCAAAGTAAACTGGATTTATCTCAATTTTAAATATTTGAAAATATAAGTTATTAAACAACTTTGTTATAAAATCATTATATAAGTGTGTATCATATTTTAACATAATTACAATATCGATCTGTTTCAAAGCAAATAGCTACTTCATACAACATTTTGAGTGTGTCCAAATACTTGTTCACAAATCTGGATTATCTCCAATTATAGAGTTATTTTCATATCATTTTTCAAAATCTCATGAAAGATGAAGACGAATATGGAAGTCTGGGTTCATACGGGGCTGACGATCGTCATAAGCTGGTTCTAGTGATTCAATGTTTAGAAATTGGTTCATATATATAGAACTTCCTAGAATTTAAGTACCTAGTGTGGTTGTCAATAATGGGTAGAATTGGTGAATGTTACACATGTGTAAAATGAATACTTAAACCAGCCTATGACGGTCGTCAGCCCGTAAATGCCCAGACTTCCATATTCTTCTTCATCTATGTTGAGATGTCAAAAAATAATATGAAAGCCACTTCATAAATTAAAGCTTTGAGGAAGAATGTAATTGCTTTAAAACCTATATATATATATATATATATATATATATATATATATATATATATATATATATATATATATATATATATATATATATATATATATATATATATATATATATATATATATATATATATATATATATATATATATATATATATATATATATATATATATATATATATATATATATATATATATATATATATATATATATATATATATATATATATATATATATATATATATATATATATATATATATATATATATATATATATATATATATATATATATATATATATATATATATATATATATATATATATATATATATATATATATATATATATATATATATATATATATATATATATATATATATATATATATATATATATATATATATATATATATATATATATATATATATGTATATTTAAATATATATATATATATATATATATATATATATATATATATATATATATATATATATATATATATATACATATATACATAATTCAGTGAAATGATTCGAGAAACTTTTAAATTTTACGACGTGTGATATTCTTTTAAATTGCAATGATGTTTACCAGAAAATTTTTTTTTTTCTTTCACCTATTCTACAAAATTGAAAAAAATATAAATTGTTTATTAATTTTCTTTATCGTTAAAATTCATTTTCCAATATACAATACGTACCTACCTACGTATGTAATATCGTATCTACGATACCGCATTATCAGTTTGCCTTTGTGTTCGCTAATAAAATACGCCATCAAACTTAATTGACTTATAATTGCTCGTAATGGATAGCTCGTAATGGTTTGATGAACTTTATTTTGGGAAAATATGTACAGTGATAGTACCTATCCACGAAATAATAAACGTCACTGAAATCATATTTCAGAAAAACACAAAAATGTTAAAACAAAAATTTGTTGTGGTGACCTCAATTTCAAACACATTAGCCGCAAGTTTCTTCTCAACCCAGGTATATTATGTATATTGAAAAAATATTTTTATAATTTTTATCCAACTCATTACCTTTCAATAACTCTTTTCTTTTTTTAACTATATATTTATTTTGAAGGAAAATTTATTTTTTCAATACAAATACGGTGTTTTGAGAAAAAAAATTAAATGGAAGGAAATTAAGATGCGGCCCATCGATTATCCCGCCATAAGCCATGAGAAATGTTTTTTCCAAGCATTGTCTTACACTACGCTTTTGTTCAAATTAATTATTACGAGTATGTTTACTTCGCAGGCAAAATTTGTCATACTTCAAGGTTTTGTATCACACCGTATTATAATTATGCATTAGATTCATATAATTAATAACTACATATGTATGTATTTCTTTAAAAGAGTAGAATTTTTTAAAAAATTATCAACAAATTGACGACGCTGAAACGTTGGTAAGAAGGTAAAAAAATATTTTTTGTAAAAGGTGTATAATGTAATAACGTCAGGAAAAAATCATCCGTGGTGAGCACAAGCTCAAGCACAAGCACTACAGGGAATTTCACCATCCGGCAGTCCGGTTTTGAAAAATAAAAGTGACTACGACAGTTTAGCATGATCGAATTTACGCGCAACGTATTCACGCACCGATCAAGAGCACCTATCCGAAGAAAGATGGACAAAAGCACAAGCCAATCACCGTTTTATCACGCTAACTAAAGTGCCAGACGGTAAAATTCCGTGTAGTGCACATACGCCCTTGCTGTTTTAAGTTGGTTAAAATAATACATGTTACAAATTATCAATAGAGGGGTAAAAAATTACGTCTACTTTTTCCTTATTTCTGGTTAGCACGAGCAACTCGTGAATTAATCAAGTCCGCCATCGCTCGAGCGTCATTTCCCGGAAGGTGAATAAAATTGCGCGCCAAACGGGTGAACGTTTTCCCGCCAATATTCCGTAGAGATGACCTTGGCCGTATCGCGTGAGTACTACACACCGCACGATGGATTTTATTGCGAAATACCTGGCCATAACTCAGGTCACGATTTTTTTAAATTATTTTTATTTTATATGGTTACAAAAGTTTTTTTTAGATAATTTTAATTGATTTTCTAAACATCTCTACTTACAATCTTAAAATTGAAAACGCAGTTCTCTACAATAAAGAACTCTTGTGCTTGGAGAGGGACTAACACTTGTTAGTTATGTTTGTTGGTAATGCAATTTTTTTCTTAGATTCGTATATAAAAATGAAACAAAATATATAATTTTTTTAAACACACTCTTAAATTTTATCAATACATTATTCGATGCCAACTAACCTGAATGGCATTACACCTATTCTAGCGTTCTGAATTTAACGTTGAGATTTATTATTTTATTTTCTATTTATTATCACGGTATTTTAAAAACATATACACTAAAATCCCAATGTGTAATTTAAATCACTAAGTTATATTTCTGATTAACAATAATATTGGTAAAATATTTTCGATTTAAATTTTTGGTTACATATGCTTGTATAATAAGGAATACATATTATAAACAATAAATATTATTCGTTTGGTTTTTGGTATTTACAAATATTTATATTTTTAAATTTAACAAGCAAAAATAAGTTCTAAACGCATTTAAAGATTTTTTTGAACTGATATTTTACTTATATGGTAGTTCTAGTCCTAAAATTAATTCTGTGTACATATAAATTGAATATGTTTGACCTGGCTTTATTTTTTTTATATATTCCTGCCATAAATCCAATTATATCGAGGTAGTATTTGAAAATGGCGCCATATAAATTATCCAAATTATCCAAATTTAAAGACTGTAACATACTATCTTACCCATTAATAAATTTAAAATTACTTCTGTTTATATATATAAAACGTTTTCAAACACGTCAAATATTTATGTATCCGTATTTATTTATTTTTCACATTATTTTATTGCAATATGTATCTTAAATCGTTTATAAAAACCTGAAATAATTTAAGACTTTTTTATTTTTATTATTATCAAATAAAATGTCTGATAAAAAAGTGTAATTGTTACATGTGAATATGTTTTTTTGTATAAAAAAACATATGTGCGAAGTAGTAATTTTTGTTTCGTTTGTGTGTGCAAAGTGCCTCTCCGCGGAAACGCGAGCTGATTGGCTGAGAGCGATCACTTACCTACCGTAACGTTGCGAATAACAAACGAGCGCGAGTTTTCCTAATATGTTCACGAGCAGATAAAAGAAGGCTTATTACAAAAATGAAAATACCGCCAATAGTAAAATAAATCGATTTATTGTTTGGATATTTTATACTTTTGATATTGTTTCAGATACTTATGAAATGAAGCCTCCGAAATTCGTGAATATTTTAATATGCTACATTGTTGTAGCGCAAAAAATGCGTTTGGGATCAACAACGTTATAAATTATGACGCAAAAAAGACAAAGTACTTTCTGCGTCGAATGTTTTACTTTTTCTGCGATTTTAATGGTTTGTGGCTAATGTAAGCTATAAAAAAAAATTGCTGAAAAATTATATCAATGCAATTTCATTTTTTACTATGGCGTTATGTCTTATTTAATTTTTCCTTAATAAAACAACCGATCCGTCAAAATATGTATGTATTTTTCAGATTTTCACTTTTTGCTGCTGTAAAAAAATGTGTATGACATTCATCGCAAATTCTCGTCTAGAATCTTAAAATGCAATTTCTGTAGTGAATGAGTAGGTACTTACGTACATCTAAAAACGTAAGATTTGTTTTTTTTTCAAATAACGTTTCTAAAAAATGTTTATTATTATGAATTTTTCAATCAATTAAATGGATGAAATTAAAGAAATATAAAATCTAAACGTTTTGTTAATTTATTTAATTAAATTTATTATAAAAAGGCTTTAATATCGACGAATTCAACTACCCGGAGAACAGGAAAACAGAAGAGGTCTTGTGCTGCGTTCACAGAACACAATACATGCACACTTTGGCAATAAAATTCACTTTTTGCTCTTCTGTAAGCCAACCGGTTCCTTCGTATAATAAATTAATGGCCTCGCGAATTTTGTGCCACAAAAAACCGCGTGGCCATATGCTCGACAAACATAACAAGATAGGAGATATTGTGAAACTGTATTCATCTCTTTCGGGGAATTCGCATTGAAGTAGATAGAACGAGACAGATAGATTATAAATTTGAACTTGAACTGATGCTACGAGTTGGGTATCATTTTTTGTGACTCATTTATCGGTATTCCATTCCTAGAAAAATATTATACAATGAAGCCTATAAGTATAACAAAATGGTTCTTCATTGATAGATAACATTGCAAAATGTTCCGTAATCTAAATAATATCACTCGTGAGCAAACAGGATGTCATGTTTATCATAGTTCAATAGGCAAAACCACAGAAAATGCGTAGTACAAATTTTAAAAATTAATTGCATAAAAAAACGTTAAAATTTATCTAAAAACTTGGAAATAAAATATGCGGATTATGCAGTTAAGTAATATTTTAGTTTTATTACCCAAACAATTATAAAAATTAGAATTTTATGGAATTTCAAGTCAACATTTTATTTTATCACATTATTAAAATAGTATTGATTTTCAAATACAAAAACCTATATATTTTTATCACCAAATGAAAATGGTTAGAATTTTTTTATTATAAATACCGATTTTTCGTAGCCTAGTTGAATTTTTCAGATGCATGTGACGTTTTTCATGAAATGGGAAATTAATTGTGACTAATATTTATGGAAACAAACAAAAAAAAATATTAATGAATCAGTGGATTAATTTTGTCGTATTTTCATAAAGGTTTATGTGTTTACATAAATTGAATTAAAAAAAAGTAATACCATTTTTTTCAAATAAATGTACAGATATTTAATATATGTGAGTATTACAGTTGTTTTGGAACATAAAAAACAATTCACATTTACTCATAAATCTTAGTAATAAAAAAGCGAAGAGCTTCTTGAAATATATTTGTATAAAAAAGCAAGAAATTCATATTTTTCTATATCCGACGGCGACGGTGCGTCACGTAGAAAATCTTGTAGGTATAACTTATATACATATTTCTATTAAATTATAATATTTTAGGCGATTTAAAGTCTTTAAAAAATAAACACAAATACATTTCAAAACATTATGTGTCCAAATACTTGTTCACATATCTGGGTTCCCCCACATAGAAATTGTTTTACATTTTTAACATACTGATACACTCAAAATGTGAATAAAATGACTGGTCAAAGTATAAGGTGCAAAAATCAGGTTAACAGTTATTTCCCAGTATCTAAAATAATCCGGATTAGGATCTTGCATACGTACAAATAAAAGTGCCTCTGGAAATAAAAGCTTTCTAAATCCAATCGTCGATGGGTGTTGTGAACTCAATCCTGGAACGTCATTTGCATGACTTTCGAAATTTGAGTAGTATGGTTGTCAATCATGGGTGAAATGGTGACTGTAACGCATGTGTAAAGTGATCACTTAACCAGTCTATGACAGGTCGTAAGAAATGTAAATACTCAGACTTCCATTTTTTTTCATCCATATTGAGATGTCAAAAACGAGGAATACATTTAATAAAATATTATTTCTTGTTCAATTTGTAATAAGTAAATTACTAGTAAGGTCATAGATGCGTAGTTAGACGAATTAATTGTTTTATAATGGAAGCAGGAGCTACGATAATTTTGCTACTAACATTAAATTTTAAACAAACATATTTTAAAGAATTATGCAACATTTTATTATAGCCATTTAAAAAATTTAATTCGTCCACCTCCGATGTGTAATGGTTAGCACGCTCGGCTACCGCACTGAAGGTCCCGGGATCGATTCGTAAGGTGAAGTCAATAAATATAAGTGATTTTTCACTCTAATATTTATTCAATATTACCTGGACTGGTACCTAAATCGGAGGGCTGATCACCTTTCCTACATGTTCCTACATGTCACCTTTCCTACATGTCACCTTTCCTACAACGTTCATGATATCATTGCGATTACATGATGCAGTACCCTTTGCATCATCTGGTGCGGATGAGGGTTTGAAGAAGACAAATTTGAATATTTGAAAAATATTGTACCCGCAAGGTAAAATTGAAGACCGCGCAACGTCACAATTAATTACCCCCCACATATCGACCCGCCACAAATTTTGTGTTCGCGAGGAAGCCTGAATTTTTCATTAGCTGTCCACGATACAAGATGCGTGTCAATTTTGTTAAGGGCGTAATTTGGACGACAGCGGCTTTGTGAAAAATTCGACTGCCGACAAAAGGGGTGGGTTTGGGGTGCATAAACAGAACCTACATTTCACATTCAAAGCTAACAACATTATTTCCTGAATTTCGAAAGTAAATTTTCCCTCTCTGACACTTTTTCCATTGAAATATTGTGTTTTGTGTGGGAAAAGAAGTGTGTGCTAGGTACTTGTAAAAAATGGAGATTCGCTGTTAACGCCTGATTTCTATGAAAGTTATGTTTTAGATAGTCAGACGGATTTTTTTTACTATTATATTTATTCAACAGTGGTGTTCTAAAATGCTTACATATATCGCTTATATGGATCGACGCGGTTTTAATGTGCTCAGTATTTATATGAAGGTAAGGTGATCAGATAAACTGTTGTATTGAGTAGTCAATATGGCATATAAATAGAGAAAATAGAAGTTACATACTCTTACTTGTATGAGCTTGTGTAACTTACCCACTGCTGATCAAATACAAAAAATACAGAAATAATACCTACTCATCTATCTAGCAAAAAAAAATCTGCAAGAACCTAATCATTTTTTACGATATCCATCTGAAAAATATTTGCCACGTTTTGATAACATTTTTGACAACCTATCAAAAAGGTACCTACTTAAGTAAACAAATGCGTAGTGAATAAATGTTATAATTAACAAATATTATCATTGTATTACAATAGTTTTAACCGCACCGTCATTTATCGCAAACGTAATTAAAAAATAATATTTATCGCGGTAAATTGCAGTTAGTTCTACTAACTGCCAACAGCAATAACAAATTGATAGGCATTCAGTAAGTGCTTGTACCAAAATAGTGGTTTGTATTGCATAAAATCTATTTATCGATAAATGATAAAGATATTGATAAAACAAATATTATGATCTCGTGGTTGTCACATCATGGAACTCTATATATATATATATATATATATATATATATATATATATATATATATATATATATATATATATATATATATATATATATATATATATATATATATATATATGTATATATATATATACACATATATATATATATATATATATATATATATATATATATATATATATATATATATATATATATATATATATATATATATATATATGTATATATTTATACTACTTCTTCTTCTTTCCATGTTCGCTCCCTAGGTGGAGCTTATGGCCAACACGAGACGTCTCCAAGTCACTCTGTCACGTGCCATCTCCTTGGCTTCCTCCCAGGTCAGTCTGGCGTCTCGAAGTTCCGCTGAGTATAGTCGGTGAATGGTCGTCAGCGGCCTTCCGGGGCGCCGGAATCCTCGGGGTTGGAAGAAGAGACATGAGGGGTTGATGCTCTCAGGTGGCATTCTAAGGACATGTCCCAACCATGTCCACCTTCTCCTCTAAAAAAATCTTTGTGTCCTTTTTATTATTTGTTTTATATTGATACGTTTCGTAAGACATCTACTATTCTTTCTTGCTCCTAAAAATGACCATCCTCATTTTCGCAACATCTACATTTTTACAACTGGGTTTTTCATTCGTATTTTCCTTTAGTTATGTATACATGTATCTATATCGGGTACTCTTATACGCCAATGACGTAAGAGGTAACGTAGGTGTTTGAATAATTTAAGTAGACCTTATTTGTCCTGGAGGGGGTTGGGCCATTCGGGGATGGGGGAAGGAGGGATGTACGGGCAACTGTCCTAGCAAACTCGTATGAATTTTAGATTGTTTACGTCTACGTTAATTGAAAATATGCTCTACCTCGAAATTAATTCAATGATAATAATTGCATGTCGTGTAATTAAATTTTACGTTTAAAAAAATAGCATGTATGGTCAAAGAATTTTTCGATCAAATAAATATAATAATACATTAATTAAACGTGAATATGTTAAATGATAATTTTTATAACTATTTTCTTGACTGCTTTGGTTTTTCATCTTATAAACATTTTCATAAATATTAGTGCATTGGCAATGCATCATATCAACCCAATGTTATCTTTTTCGTTAATAAAATGAAGTTGCACTCAATGGTGATATGAAATAAATATTATTCCAAATATGAAGTAATATTTATTTATCACATATATACAAGCGAGCTTACCACCACCAACGTGGAGGAAAATGCATCGTGCTATTTTTGTATTCATTTTATTAAAAATTCTTCATTCAGAATATACAGTTACTGCAGAATATACTTAAATCATAAGAAATTCATTAAATATAGAATTGCAACATTGTAATTTTTATATGTGTGTATGCATTTACATATTTTTTATCTCATCTCTGTATATGAATTAATGGTTAAATGTACCTACATGATATATTACATGCCTCAATATTCACCTCTTAGCTTTTGTATCTTTATTTTTAGTTAACCCTCTTCACCTCAGCTTCCTCTAGATTGCTAGAAGATATCTATAAATATATACAATAAGAATATGTATTTATGGACGCCAAGAGTAAAGCTAAAAACAAATCACCTTGTCCATTTATTACTGTAATACTATGGCCGCCATTCGTGCTCGTATGTACATAGGTACACATGTCAACAAACAATATGTTGGTCTTGTAGTTGTTGTTTACCTGTAATCCATGAGGCAGTGTAATTGATACCGTGTTTATTAAATTAAGTTTCTAATTAGTCGATACCGACTGTCTTACCGCGTAGGTTTCGTTTAGTTTTTTTGTTGCACCAATTTTTGTCTTCTTGCGCTGAACGGTTCTTATTTTTTTATATGTATGTTATAATTCAGATCGGAGAATAGTCTCGGAAAATGAGTCTTAATGATGAATCAACCCATGGCATGTTTCATATATTCTCACATACACTAATAATGTGTCCAAGGATATGAATTAATACAAATTTTACACTTTATATATAAATGTTTTTTTTTATTTTTTTATTTTATTATTAGATTAAAACCAATATTTTTAGCTTTTCCACTTTTTTATTTGACCAGCGACCGGGTTTCGTCGTTACCGACATCATCAGACCAGTCTGATGATGTCGGTAACGACGAAACCCGGTCGCTGGTCAAATAAAAAAGTGGAAAAGCTAAAAATATTGGTTTTAATCTAATAATAAATTAAAAATGCAATTCCATCACGAAGTGTCAGTGGATAATATAAATCTATTATAAATGTTTTTATATTATTTTTTGACATCTCATCAAAGATGAAGAAGAATATGGAAGTCTGGGCATTTACGGTCTGGATTATCTCCAATTACAAATGCCCAGACTTCCATATGCTTCTTCATCTTTAATGATATGTCAAAAAAAATGTGAAAATAACTCCTGTAATTGGAGATAATCCAGATTTTGTGACATTGAAAATGTTGTAAATGTTTCTATTTTTATATTAAGGAGTTATCAGTTTTTCAGTTAAACGATGTTTACGATATATTTAAAGAAACCCCAATTGAAAATATAAAGGGGCATTATTATAAGTACAAGATATATACATTTGATTGACGTGATATCCATTTTAAATATGATGTTTGTCATATTTGACAGGAAAATTATGTTTATCCTTTAATATTTTCCTTTGATAAATACTTTAAGGAGCAATGTTTCGTAGTATTTTCATACTCATTTCTTTTTGCTTTAAACTCTTAACGTACGAATGATATAAAATTATTTGTTGTATAAAATTACATTTGAAAATAATATAAAAAAGTAATGTATTTACGAATTTAATTTTACTAACATAATAAATCTTTATACTTTTATTTTCAAGGTTAATAATATTTAGAGTGAATAGAGAATGAAGTATATTAATAATAATGATACATTTTTAAAAGTTTTATTGGATCTACGAGTCTACGATCTACGATCTCGTAATTTTACATTCATATAACATTCGTACCTACCTAAAATGTTCATGGTAAAAGAAACATTAAATATCTATGAAAATATTACGATGCGATACTCTTCAAGATGTGTTCAGTAAAATGACACTTTAAAAGGAAATGGTTCCTTTTTTCTTAACAGTAAAACAAAAACCTATTACCAGTCTTTATCTTCATAAAAATAAGAATTATACCCAAATATTTTTCTAATAAATATCAAATGATTTGATTCATATTCGTCAACCCGATTAAAAGTAATGTTTTTGTAGTACGTGTATTAATTTAATTGAAGAATTATGTCAAATAAAGAAGAATTTGAAGCTTCTAGATTCAATTATTATAATGTTCAACGTGTATTTAGAATAAGATCCTTTATTTCCTACACCATCACCAAAGCCTCAAAATATTAGATTTATTTTACAGAAGACAGTTATTAAGTCGAAACATTAAATTTATCATCTGTAATTTGTAATTTTTACATGAATAGTATCTTAAAATTTCATATTGCGTTTCGACGTTTTCAATATGTAAATATAAACATTTAAAACCCTTTTTTTATTGTAAAGAAATAAATATTTAGATAATGTGACTACCTTTTCAGTTTGGGTCCACCATAACAATTCCGCGCGGCACACGAATATTCGGCTGGTGTATAATTTGTACTAGGGGACGCGTTAATAATGCACCCCATTTGGCAAGGGTATACCCCTCATAGGCTGTAACTTCAATTACAGGGTTGTTTATCATGAAAAAAATAATAATGCATTGTTTTAGTTGCAAAATGCGATTCGTAAAAAATGGATTATGTAGGTACGTATGTGTGTATTAAGTTACATCTATAATGAATACGTGTGTACATTTTGATAATTAATAAAAACCCCGATAAAATCGATAGGTACCCTTTTATGGCACGAAATTATCATTGTTGGTTAATATTTTTCTAACACTATTGGCTAACACTTTCCTTATCATTCTACACAATATAAAAGATAAGGAGAGTGTTATATTACCACACTACAAAGTTAACAATGCTTTTAATTTACAAAATAATATTTGTTTGTTTTTGTTATAAAATACTAGTACCACGATGATTGTCTCTTATTAACATTTAGGTATATTTATATGTAAGTTTTTTCAATTCAAACCCTTATCCGCACCCCAATGGTGAAAAGGGCACTGCATTAAATAAACACAGTGTTATCTTGATCGTTAACACACGAAGGAAAGGTGATCAGCCCTCCGCTTCAGGTACCAGTCCAGGGTAATATTGGATAAATATAAGAGTGAAAAAAAATACTGATATTTATTTGACCCCCCCTGGGAATCGAACCCGGAACCTCCAGAACGGTAGCCGAGCGTATATATATATATATATATATATATATATATATATATATATATATATATATATATATATATATATATATATATATTTATATATATACATATATATATATATATATATATATATATATATATATATATATATATATATATATATATATATATATATATATATATATATATATATATATATACATATATATTTCTTGGTCTAACAACGGACAATTATACTAATATGTTGTTAGTACTAGATGCCCAATGCGTATTAGCCGAGCGTATATATATATATATATATATATATATATATATATATATATATATATATATATATATATATATATATATATATATATATATATATATATATATATATATATATATATATATATATATATATATATATATATATATATATATATATATATATATATATATATATATATATATATATATATATATATATATATATATATATATATATATATATATATATATATATATAAATATATATATATATTATATATATATATATATATATATATATATATATATATATATATATATATATATATATATATATATTATATATATATATATATATATATATATATATATATATATATATATATATATATATATATACATATATATTTCTTGGTCTAACAACGGACAATTATACTAATATGTTGTTAGTACTAGATGCCCAATGCGTATTAGATAAACAAGAACAAATACTCATATCCGAGTGTACCTATACGAAAACCTTTCTCCCTTCAGAGAAACAGTTCACGTCAACTTTCCCCCGTAATTCGAAGGCTTCTTCCTTTGCCAGGATTCGTCATTCTCGAATTTCACACGAGCGCGTTTCGCGTCCTCCCTCTCGAGCTACCAGTTACTCACGGCTAGTTGGTTACTCGAAGGGTAGTACCAGGACTGTAGGAGCAGGGGTAGGTACCGGGAGACTAGAAGCCCGGCACCTCCCAGGTAAGTACCCCCGAAAAAGCCGATCAATAGTCACCGCTGCGTGGACGCTAGTATCGCGATATAAAAATTGTAAAAAGTACACACGTTGTGTCCCTTCTAACAACTCTACACGCAAATGTCCGATATTCACCTACCGGCAATTTCGTGAGCATACTATCGCGTATTATTGATTCGTGAATGTATTTGATGACTAAAAATACAAAGGATATAAAAAATATTATCATTATGGTAGTAGGTGTTCGTTAGTCATCAAAGTACAACAGAATTTACTTTACTCGAGTCTAGATATTCTAGGACTACTTGAATACTTAAAATATATAAATCATAAAAAAATGTATATTTAAAGCATTGCTATCTTTGTGGTAGGGTAATATAACACTCTCTTCATCATTCATCGTTCACTTTGTGTAATACCGCTTTATTTAGCACTAATTTCTGACTACCGGTTTCGGAATAATCATTACATCATCAGGTCATTAAAATGATATTGTTACGGTCTGAAATTTATACAACATAAAAAAAATTAAATTTTGAGAGGAAGAATTTATTTTATTTTTGTATAAATGTCAGACCGTAAGGATTTCATTTTAATGACCTGATGATGGAATTATTATTCCGTAACCGGTAGTCAGGAATTAGTGTTTAATAAAGTGGTATTACACAAAGTGAACGATGAATGATAAGGATAGTGTCATTAAAAAATAACTTACATTTTCTTCTTTATAAATTCATTAATTTGAAATATTTTTCTCTTAAATTAATTTGGCAGTTACTTTACTTTGTGTTAATATTTATCCATTTAAGTTGTAAGTATTTTTTTAAAAATTATGCGGAATGCATCGAAACACGTATCATAATGGACTTTAAGAAAAAGTGGTATTTACCATTTATCAATGAATTATCTTATTGCCATAACATTACATCTTCAAACTCGACATTTGGTTACGATAAAATGTATAAAGAGTAATGTTTTTATAAAATTCAACAAATATGAAGAGTATCAAAACGTTTTCTGGCCCCTAACCACACCCAATAGTGCATAGGGTACTGAATCGACAAATCTATGAAAGGAAGGTGATCAGTTCCGTTCCTTATTCTTGTACCTATGACCGAAATATATTTTAAAGGATAAATATCTCGTAAAGTATATTTCGTTTTTCTTGTATTTCTGTTAAGCGTTTAATATCAAATTCGTCTTGTTAAACAAATCTGAAATTTAATTGACATGTCGAAATATTTCTTTCTCACTGCTAGCATAGTATCTAAAAGGAGTATAAAATCCTTTGGAGTACAAATATAAAAAGGAGGTACTTTTAATAAATTTTCATTCATGCTATTTAGATCTAGAAAACGATTTTTTTTACCTAATGCCACACTTAAGTTTCTTTTTAAACTAAGATAAAATTGATTTACCATTTAAATATATAAATGTTTTGAATATTGAAAGCATTAACTTTGTGGATCATATTGATATATTATTTCGAGAAATAAAAATACTTTGTGTTCTGATCCACTCACATTGTGAGTGGATCAGAACACAAAGTATTTTTATTTCTCGAAATAATATATAAAACTTATAAATATATGAAGAACGTAACAGGTGAAAAGTAAACATTAATTGAAGTTAAAACTAACACACCAAGAGAACATATGAAAAACGTAAGAAAATAAACAAAAAGATTGTAAAAAATAACTTTTGCCATTAACCACATTTCAATAAAAAGACCACTGTAAACCTGCTCATGGTCTTAATATTCTTGGTAACTTTACTGAGTAATATATGTACATATGTGTGTACAGTAGATAGGTTTATCATAATAACTTAATCCTATCTTGATCGTTTAACAGCCTTGTCATCCATCTTAGAGACATTTCGGTATAATTGGGCCACACCAAGTGGTCGCTGTGTAAGATCAGTGCTTTCTATTTTACTTGTTATCTCCCGAATGCAGCGTCCACGATGCACCAACGTGACTGGGAAACGGTAAATATGTCTCTGGGTAACTATAATTAATGATTCGGAACTTGTAGGTACACTGAGTAGTTTGTTTTCATAATGAGGTGTGATTTATATACAACATTTTGAGTGTGTCCAGTGATGGGATTCAAAATTTTCATGAACCGGTTCGCCCTTTAGGTACTACCCACCCCTATAAAAATTATTTTTTACATTTATTTATTTGTTTTTTACTCTGCACATAAACAGAACTCTCACATAACAACTGAGAATGCTCCAGATGTGGAAGCGTATATCTTTCACGATATTCTTTTAACTAAATGCAATATCTTAACTGAATTTTCCAGTATTTATTTCCATCTTTCCAATATTTGTTTTTTCTTCGCGAGGTTCAAATATTTTTACAACGTGGTGGACCAAGTAAACCGATCGTGCTCCGCTATATGATCTCAATCGGAATTTTGTGTGACAACAAAGGGTTAAGGACCGGTTCGTAGAACTCTAAAAAATTTAGGCACCGGTTCTAGCGAACCGTTGCAAACCAGGTGAATCCCACCACTGAGTGTATCCGAATACTTGTTCACAAATATGGATTATCTCCAATTATAGGAGTTATTTTTCATTTTATTTTTTTAATATTCGACATCTCTACATAGATGAAGAAGAATTATAAGATAAAATAATAAAAATGAAAGAGATATATTCTTCTTCATCTAAGTTGAGATACCAAAAAAATTGTATAATTTATATCTACATATTTTATGACGCTTTGTCATTCAATAAAAAATATTCCATTCATATGTAATTTTAAATGATAATAAATATAAAAATAAATAAATAAAAACTACACGTAATAAGACGAAAATAAATATTAGTGATTTTACACTCTAATATTTATTTAATATTATTACCCTGTTACGCAGGAGTGACCTTGCCTTCGTGTAAGTAACGATCAATATAGTACTGCATCAATACGTTGCAGTGCCCTATACACCAATGGGTGCGGATAAGGGTAAGAAGAAGAAGAACGTTATAAATGAAATATTTTAGTGAGCTGAATTTTAAAAATAAATACCTGAAAATTGTCAGCAAAATTCCAATTCTTTTCAAAGTTACATATTTATGCGGTACCTACTGAAAGGCTTAGATAATATTCAAGGCTTCAGATAATGATCGTCAATTTGTCGTATTCTCTTTTTGCACATTTTACGACCACCAATGTGTTGGCAATTGCATGTTGCTTTCCGAAGTTCGGTTATTTCCAGGAAATACTAACTCTTTGGGTCCAGACTTGGCCACGATGTGTTTTATTACCTTTGTCCCCGAATGCGGATGAATGGAAAATATTAGCACCCTCATAAAATGTCCCTTTTGATTTTACGATGGCAAAATTTAAGCCTTTCCTAAAATACACTTGTTGAGCTATCCGCAATCGTTTTACGGTAAGGGTTTTCGGTTTTGCTCAGAATAATGTGCAATCAGTAATAAAAGATATTTGGTTTGCAAAGGGGTAAACATTTTTCGGACTTTTTTTACAGTTGTGACCAACTAAAATTTGCTACAATATGTATATTTATTTATGTATTTAAACTTCATGTAGGTACATTCATTCATTCAAACCCTTACCCGCACCCCAATGGTGCATAGGGCACTGCATCATATAAATGCAGTTTTATCTTGATCATTATTAACACGTGAAGGAAAGGTGATCAGCCCTCTGCTTCCGGTACCAGTCCAGGGTAATATTGAATAAATATAAGAGTGAAAAAATCACTTTGATTTATTTGACCCTCTCTGGGAATCGAACCCGGGACCTCCAGCACGGTAGCCGAGCGTGCTGACCATTACACTACGGAGGCGGACATACAAGTGTAGGTACAGAAAAGAAATAAGTAAATTGGAGGGCTTGTTGCTAAAAAACAATATCTTCCAACCAACCAAAAACAGACTAGTGATATTGGTCAAAATGTTTGATACCTTATATAGCTGTTTGCAATCAGAGGGTAGATAATACTGGAAAAAAATAACAAATTGATGATAATAAGGAAGGCAAAGGAAAAGGGGAGTTTAGGGAGGGAGGTAGATGAGGTAATACATTACCATGAACGTAGGTGCATTTATTGTTTTATACCAAATACGAAAAACGGGAAGAATGCTAGGCTGAGATAAGCATTATTGATAAAATTTAGAAAGGTGTGTTAGGATGATTTGGACTTGTGGAGTGTGAGTGAGGAAAAACGGTCAAACAAACTTATAAGGGAAATGTAGTAGGCAAATATAAGGAAAAAGAAGCATAGGAAGACAGAGGAAAATTTGCCACAATCAGGTATGTCAAATACTTAAAAGCGGCCGGGTTAGGATTCGAAATAATCGGCGGGTATGTATGAGGACATGCATGAATGTGGAAGAATTTTTGCAAAGACAGGGTGGTATGGCGTTCTATTCTCTCTGCCAACCCCTGCGAGAAAGCGGCGTGATGGTTAGTTAGTTAGTAATCAAATATAATAAGAAATATCTGAACGGTTCGCAAAATTTTATGGTAACTTATGCTATGAAGACCTCACAAGAATACGTGATGTTGAGGTAGGTAGGTACCCGATCATAAAAAAATATTTATCTTTACGTAATTAAATCATAATCCCTTCGAGATTCCTGTAACTGTTAGATAATATTGCATAAAAATCACATTTTTTCACAAGCGGCATTATTTGCACAAAGGTTTACGACTCGTCCGCACTTAACTTTACTGCGCTAAACTGCAATCCTTGATGCTTTATTTCCTTCCCCTAAAGGGTTGAGATCCATAACGTCGTGTCGGCATTTACTAAAGAAAAGAAGAAAAAAAAAACAATGCAATATTTAATAACATACGGGGTTGCGTAACTTTTGCAACTCGTGCATTTTACGACTTAACAACACCCGTAGAAGAATTTTGGGTTATATGGTTTTTATAATGCACCATTGGCCTTGACGAAGCTTCTTCATACGTAGAAAAAGAATAGTGAATTTTGGGCGGTGTGTACAAAATAGACACACGAAGCAGAAAGAGACATTTCATTTGAAGAAACTATTATGATATATTACCAAAGATTTTATTCATTTTTACTCTACAATTTTTCTATGACATTTTTCCCTAACGTATCCTTCGACAATCTTTCGGTAAGGCTAGCGGTTATTCAACCTTGCTAGACGCATTTCATATTCGAGGGTAGGTATTCTTTTCTTGAGGCAAAAACGTGGGATAGGATAGGCGGTATTTTGGAATCTAGTTAGACTTTTAAATGTATAAATAACAAAGCATATTGTGTTTTCCACCTGCTTCTTGGGTTAACTATCGTATTTTTTCATTATATCAATTTTTGCGTTAATATAATTAGCATTTGTAAAAATTATCCATACCATAGGTATTATAATATCCTTGTTCGTTAGCAGGTAAATTTTTAGAAAAATATGTAGGTCGGTATTAGGTAAATATTTCGTATTCGAGATTGGGGATAGCAATGTTTTTTAATTGGAATAAAATAATTTTATGTTCAAAACTATGTAAAACACCTAGACTGCGTCAAAAACCAACTCCGTTAAGATCAAAGTGTTGATTGAGATTTAATTTAAGGAATAGACGTTAGAAATTTCAAAACAGAAAAATATTTTCAATTTTCAATTTTCGATAGCAAAATAACCATTTCAAATATTTCGCCTAAAACAGAAAATAACAATCAAAATTATTGTTTTTAACTTGCCTGACTTTTTATTTAATTATGACTAATCAATTAACTTTTACGAATAAAAATATAAAAATTCACTCACACGCACAAATAGGGAAGTTTTCACAAAAACTTCACTGCTTCAGAATTTCAGTAGGCTCATTGCAACTCGCTACTTGGGCTTAGAAAAAGGAGGAAACCTGCTGAAGAATTAAAAATTGCGTTGATGACTATCAGGACGACAAGAGTTTTATGGAGGAACGAAGTAAAAGGAATTTTGACTAGTTGAATTACCTTCTTAAGAATGGTACGATAGATGAAATTCCTCTGGTCTCGAAATAGGGTCAATCCGATAATGCTACAATATTTTGACCATTGTACTTTGAGCCAGGGTATAGAAGCCTTCTTTGAGTGAAACAAATACATGATGAAAGAATGAAGCTTGGCATCATCAAGTGCATCAAAGTGGACAGGCCGATACTACAAAGTCAATATTATCGGCGAGTATGTATGTTGAGATATATGAATGTGAATGTTGAAGAAGCGATTTTTTGCAAAGACAGAGTTGTATGGCGTTTTAGGGAGGGGAAACTGTATGGTTAATTCAATTACTAGTGAATAATGTACTTTTTTTACTAAATAGTATTGAAATTGTTAACCTAGTCACCATTTATCTAAATCTGAACTGTAAGTTTAGTAATTCACAATTCAGACAATCCAAATTTTGTGTTATTCAAGTAACGCAATAATTAATATATAATTTAAAAATACGTATAAAAAAACTATTTGAATTCTTATTATCATTATAAAAACACAATTTGTTTATCCAGGATCTCGTGGGTGGTAAATAATGGCAAAATTCTGCCAACTCCAATTTTCCACATTACGTAATAAAATATGAAGAATTTGGGATTTATAAATTATATTTTATATCATCACGTCGTTGTTTTGTTTTGATTTTTTAAATTATTTTCTTTGTTTTATTTTTAATGTAATGTAATAATTGTCTAAAATATTGGAGAAGGAGGGCGAAATATTGGCAAAGGGTAGAATTATTTTAAATTTCAATAAACTCGCTAACTAATAATTTACAATAAGATATCGATTAAGAATTGGTAGCTACGTAATTTTAAATATGTAGGTTAATACTTTAATTTTAAGTATATACTAGACAGGTACTTTTTACCTACTTACTTAAAGTTCTTTGAATAATATCAGCAGACCATAGAGCGAGCAGACCGGAACGTCCCGCGCCAAGTCCCCTATTACCCGCCAAAACGAAATAAGATGGTAGGTACCTAGGTACCTACCTACATTAAAAAAAAAAAACATTATTAGTTGCCTTAGAAAATTCTCCTTGCCTGTTATGTAAAAGGATTTATAAAATATGTAGTTTATATGTCTTAAAAATTATATTGAATGTGTATAGTTCATAATAATAATAAATTTACATATATGGTTGATCCCTTAACACAATACAATACAATACACTGGATATAACTCATTTATTTATCTTATTCGTCTTGTCATATTTTCCAAATAAGACACCACTAAATCTGATAGAACTTTATGTCCTATTGCCTCACCAATTTTTGTCAACTCCATACCTTCTTCCGCACATTCTGTTTCCAATTTAAATCTTTCTTTTTCAAAAAGAAAAAATCCAATTTCAACTGGACACATCCCCACAAATGAGGGACATCTTGTGATGACGTCTTATCACATTCACAAATGGAGTTTTGTGTAATTCAAAACGGAAGAGGTATTCTCGAAATGCTCCATGACCCGTAAGATATGTAGGTACATACACATACCCACACTAAAAAATAGCGGCAATCAAAATAATCTACTTGTGCAGGTCCTCACCAAAACGTTACATTTCCATTATAAATGGTTTTAAGTAATCAGCAATTCTAGCTTGTAAAATAGTTACGTTTTGGTGCGATTTAATGATTTCATATTGGTTTAACACAGGATCGGTCACGTTTTGTCGCAACTTTAATTAAGATTTCGATAAAATACAATAAACAGATTTGCATTTCAAAGGTATGGGAGGCATGTATGACTAGATGTATGGATGTGAAGGAGGCGAGGAGTGTATGTCAGGACAGAAGAGTGTGGCGTTCCATCCTCTCTGCATACCCCTGCGGGGAAACGGCGTGATGGTAGTAGTAGTAGTAGTAGTAGCATTTCAAAGGTTTTTGCGTAATATTGGAAATGTATGTTTTTGGTGAGGACTTCCACACTTGTTCCTTCCAGAGTTTGAGCTTGTGGGGTGGGGCGGGGCGATAAGACGAAACCAAAGAAACGCGGGGTGAGTGCGTTTTCACTCCCCCCTCTCCAGCCCCTCACCCACACACCGAATACCGAATCCTGACAGAAAACCGCCCGCACGCAACTATTCAACGACATTAACGATGAACGCTAGGGGAAGATGAAAATACAAGGATGCAACCTGATACACTTACTTTTTCTTCTTTAATTGTTAGATAATTTATACTATGAAGTTAAAACCTTGAACTTTATACCTATACTAGTATTAGTTATATTTATTTCACGCGGGTAAATTAGGATACGTTTTTCTCCCATATGGAATGCACGCCCGTTTATATATTTATATATATATATATATATATATATATATATATATATATATATATATATATATATATATATATATATATATATATATATATATATATATATATATATATATATATATATATATATATATATATATATATATATATATATATATATATATATATATATATATATATATATATATATATATATATATATAGTAGGTAGAGGTTTTGCGAGTCAATTCCTTTAAAAACTACGTCGTTTTAAAAATGATTTTATTCATTCCTTTCTGCATTAAAACTAATATTTTAAATAACTTTACATATTTTCCGAATCTCGAATAACTATGTATATTCTTGATACCTGTTTTATTACCAATATGATTTTAGATTTAGAAGTAGGTTGGTTTAGGTAAGTACCCAATTTAGTAGAGTTAAAAAAATTATCCTCTACTGGTCGAATATTTGTCACACTTGTCTCGGATGCTCCTTTTTTTGCTTTCAATAATCAAATCTGATAATTTAAAAAAAAACTCTGTATTGTGTTAACTATATTGTAAACCCTTTATTATATTAACATGTAAGTATATCGGCTCAACACAGGTTATGCTTAAAGAACGATAATACATGTAAATTTAAAAAAAAAACATAAAAAATGTATCTATGTATCTGAAATAAAATAAATAAAAACTATGATTTTGGTTGACTGTACAGTCGCATTCACGAAACTAGGAACGCCAAAAAAGCCGTAAAAAAGTTGATGCGTTTCTCTGGTGCGCGCTGCGCGCAGAGCGTGGTGGTGTGCAAGTACCTACCGCTGCGCTGTGGGTATGGGGCATGGTGTACTGTGCATGTATTGTGTGGTGTGGTGACCGCGCCGCGTACTGCGTAGGCGGAATGGTCTGAAGACGCCTGTATCAGCCAACCCACAACTTCCTCAACTGTTTTTTTATTTATTTTTATTGACTCCTTTAACTCGAAATGCGATCTCTCAGAAGAATGTGCGACAAAACGATGTATGATAGATGTTCGAATAGTGAAATAAGGTGGGAATGCAAAGCTGAGATAAGCATTATCGAGAAAATTAAGAAATATTTGTTGAGATGGTTTGGACATGTAGAACGAATGAGTGAGGAAAGAACGGTAAAACAAATTTATGAGTCGAATGTAATTGGAAAAAGGAGCAGAGGAAGACCGAGAAAAACATGGCACGATCAGGTATGCCAAATACTTGAAAGTGGTCAGGTTAGGGGTCGAAATAATCGGCAAGGAGTGGAAAAGGCAAAGAATGTTTGCAAGGACAGAGTGGTGTGGTTTTCTAACTCTCTCTGCCTACCCCTGCAGAAGCGGCGTGATGGTTAGTTAGTTAGTTAGTTTAGCCTTTACTGAAGCACTTCTCAAGAAAAACGTATACAGATGAGGAAGATTCTTTATTAAATAATGATCTATCCCCATTTTGAGGCACAGACAGATCCTGAGGATCTATAAAAAGAACAGGAAGAAGAAGACTATTTTGAATAACTTTCCAAGAGAATTTGACATCAGATGAACAATGAATGCCTGCACCAAGTGGAGAATTTAGAAATATGTATATACTAAGTATGTTATTAAGAGAAGATGGAAGAATGGATATTGTACATAAAAGTAATGAAATGAATAGAATAAATGATAAGTACAAGGAATAAGTACTATTAATACTTGCATCACGCGTGATGCTAGTATTAATAGTACTTATTCCTTGTACTTATCATTTATTCTATTCATTTCATTACTTACCCCGCAATAATACGGCGGCTCCACTTTCCCCCCTTCAGACTCAGCCGATTGACGACGTTTTTCTTTACGTTTTTCTTTTCTTTTTAGTGATTCAAGAACAATGTTTCTAAATTGGTTCATATATCGCTCACTCCTTTCAAGAACGTCATAAATCAAAAAACTTGATTTTTCAGGAGAACGTTTTTGAAGTTTAAAAATATAATACGATGTATTAAAAATAAATATCAAGCCACTATTAAACTTTTTACTGTGCAACAGATCTTTTTAGGTAAAACCTGAAGGTTTTTTCTCCATTTGAAAAATATTTACTTTATTGAAAAAAAAAATTAAGCAGTACGTTTTCTTCAAAATGCAAAAACAACACTTTCTGCCCTGTAGCGGGTAAATATTAAGTTAAAAATATGTTTTTTTGGTGGGATATAGTATATTTTCTGGGCATTCCGAAAACATGCACAACTGAAAAATGACGATTTTGGATTTATGACGTTCTTGAAAGGAGTGAGCGATAAATAGAACTTCCAAGAATTTCAGTAGTGTGGTTGTCAATAATGGGTAGAATTGGTGAATGTTACACGTGTGTAAAGTGATCAATTAAACCAGCCCATGACGGTCGTCAGCCCCGTAAATGCCCAGACTTCCATATTCTTCTTCATCTTTGATGAGAAGTCAAAAAATAATTCGTTTTTCTTTAATATCTTTTTTACGTGTCATTATCATTTTTATATCATAATCCATATCCAAAATTATTATTATTATTATTTTAGTGAATGAGTTGAGAACATTGAGGAAGAAAAAAACTTCGTGACCAAGAGTCGTCCAGCGCATGAAACGAAAAACGTTGGAGAAGCAGTGTCGGGCTGCAGTACTAACCACTCACACACCCGCATCCCTTGGCGAGTGTTTCGTTTCGTATCCCGGGATTGCAAGACGTCGTGCGTGCCGCGCGCGTGTGCGTGCGTGCGCGTGTGTGGGTGCGCCGTCCGCCATTGCTATGCTAATGCAGCGGAGATTGGGCAGGTCGTTGCCCCGCCGGCCCGGACATTTCAAAGTCATCGCCAGGACTGCATCGGGCAAATGCACTTTTCCAAAATCGTAGTCATACAGGAGGAAGTGACCAAGTGCATTTCTTTACAAAAACGTGATCATTGACTATTTTATATCTTCTTAGCTTAATATTGCCCTGAAAAAATCCCAACGGATTTTAAACTTGGAAGTATAATGTATTGACTTGTTAAAAATGACTAACTGCATTGGTGTTTATTTTCTTGCCAAGCAAAGGTTACTTAAATGCCCCTCGTGAACATTTTACGTTTTGTTAGTTGGTCACTTTCTCCTGTACGACTATGGTATATTCAACTATATTTTGACTGTCCGCCTCCGTAGTGTAATGGTCAGAACGCTCGACTACCGTTCTGGAGGTCCCGGGTTCGATTCCCAAGGGGGGTAAAATAAATATTAGTGATTTTTTCACTGTCATATTTATTCAATATTACCCTGGACTGGTACCTGAAGCGGAGGGCTGATCACCTTTCCTTCATGTGTAAACGATCAAGATAACACTGCGTTTATATGACGCAGTGCCCTATGCACCATTGGGGTGCGGATAAGAGTTTTATTATTATTATTATTATATTTTGACTTGTATGAGTGTTTTTCGTATCATAGAGTAAAAATAGAGCTAGATTTTGGTAGCTTTTCAATTGCATCCGCCCGGCCCTGCACGTTCAACCTTGGACTCGCGGCTATGCACCAGTGCAGTGTGCACGGCGCGCGGGGGCGCGGGGGCGCGGGGGCGCGGGTCGGCGGGGCGGAGGACCGCGGACCTTGCTTACCCCAACTCGGCTGCAGCCAACGCCGCGACTAGCATAATAATACTAAACAAACATCAGCCAGACACAATCACTACTGATCGAACGCCGAGCTGTGGAATATCAGTTTGGATGCATCACAGAACACGGAGCACTTGGCACACCCTGCGTCTACTCGATACGAGCACTAACAAACATTAGGTTATAGGTTACACAGTACCTACACATTTCCTTTATGGCAGGGAAAGGATACCATTGTTGGACAGTCGTTGGATTATGGGCGTCGAAATTATAGGATTAAATCACATGTATGCCCCAAGCAAGTATTGTTAAAGCAGATACAAATATGCTATACCTGTTATTTTATTTATCGTATGGTCATAAGTCGTCACATCACATCCATATTCTCAATAACAATTATAGCAATACCACAACATATCTGGTCATATTTAAAATTATTATTTTGTATTACTTTTTAAATATTCAGTCGCTGATGGGTTCAGAGGCAGGAAAAAGGTTCTGGAATGCTCCAGGATCGCTTCCAAACTGTTCCTGTTGTCAATCATGGGTGGAATGGTGAATATTAAACGGTGTACAAATTGATCATTCAAACCAGCCGTTGACTGGTTATTAGCTCAGTAAATACTCCATTTACCCACAACTCAAGAAGATTGAGAAGAAAGTGCGATAATATTCTCCCCTTTTTCCCCTCAGTCTTCACCCACTCGCTTAACTAATCGACGACGTATTTTTTTAAATGTCATTATCATCATCATATCATCAACCACGTCATTATAAGCGCTCTAGTATTTTACGAAAATAACGCTTTATAATTTAATCACGTAATTAAAAATATATAATAATTACAAATTTAAAATTTTTTTTAAAAAAATTCCACTTTTCAGGTTTTCACTGAAAAATAATAAATAAGAAACCTGTGATGTTCATTAAAAACTGTGTTATTAGTATAACTATATAATATTATATCTGTGTTTGATTTAACAATTAATACATAAATTAAAATGGAGTTCTACAAATTAAATGCCAAATCAATAAATAATTATTTTTACTTGTAGGTTTAATGATCGTGACTCCTTCAGGAACGATCATCCTCGGGATCTCTTGAATAAGTGTTTTTTAGCACTTTTATCGAGATCACTCCAACTTGTTACGGCTAGGATCTCTTCCCATGTGCCAGTAAATATACGTAAGACAGGCTTTCCTGAGATTTAATAAATACTTAACTAATTAACTAATTTAACAATCGTTTTATAATTTTGAACATACTGTACATCGTGCGTATATGACCCATAAAAATAAATGTGAGCGTCTAGTTCATTTTTTACTGTATCCAATACGAACAGTGTTGAGCACTGAAATTTCGTAACGTGGCATCAGTCCGGCTTAGTGGATTCAGTTCATAGACGAGTCAAGTGCCTAAAGTCTGAATACTTCTTTTAGTGAATGGATCTTTGTAGTATGTACAGAAGGTACTCTAGGTCGTGGAAGTACTCGTACCTCTCGAGTCAATGAAATGAGAATGATCAGATTGAGTGATATACGTGTGTGTGTCCAGAAGAGAAAAGTAGATACTGGACAATACAATATCGGAATACAGAATACAATCATGAACTCACATATTCTCTTATTCGCAACCAATGGCAAATAAGGATCTGTATTTTGTATATTAAAAGCATTCTTAACTTCGTGTTAGGGTAATATAACACCATAATTACCAATTTTTTTAAAAGTGGTATTACAAAAAGTCAACGATGAATGATAAAGAGAATGTTAATAGGGATTTGCATTAAATAAAGTATAATATGTATCTACAGTACACAAATTGATCAGTTTTACGCTTCGCTTTTACGATTACATTAACAAACTTTGTGACAAAGGCAATATCGTCCCACTTATTAAATATTTACTACTTGCTTATTACTAGAGTCTTGAAATTTTTGCAGTCCTGAAAAAACCTTTTTTTGTTGGAATTTTGTATTTTTTCGAATAAAGGTGAAATAATTTTAACTAAATACCTTATAACTACATTTTGACATCTGTGGATGTGTGGATTACGACCCGTTATAGGCGGATTTACGTGATCATTTTATACATGTGTATAAAGTGATCACGTAAACCATTCTTCCCATACTTGAATAATACTCAAATTTTTGCAACTCGTATATATCATATAATTGATCTGTTTTTTCTTATTTGAGTTCTCGGCGGCATCTATGGTCTATTTGAGTAAACATTTTAGCTAAGTCAAGACTTTCGTATTTGATCACATGAACATTTTCATTTAATATAATCATGTAGATCTGTACATAGATTTCTTAGAATTTGCAAAATTGAAAATTTATTTTTTTATTTTTAAATTTGAATGCTATTACTACTAAATGAACACTAGAATTACTACATAACTTAATGAATTAAAGCTTTTTTCATAGCCTAAGAAATTAATTTTAAATAAAATAAAATAAAACTTTTTAAACAATATCTATTTTACAAATTTTGATTCAATGTTTTCTATCAATTATTATACTCGCATAATGAGTACCAACAATGTAAAGAAGAAAAAAAATCAATTAATCCTCTTCTAAGAATTGAATTCAGGTTTTTATGAAACGGAAAACCTTTTAACTACTACAGTATAGTCTTAGACCTGAAAAAAAAATCGTTGATATCAATCGATCGATATAATAAAAAAATGTTTAAAGCACAATGACAACGAGGTTCTTTTTAATTGCCGTCATTACGATAAAATTATAAGGGTCAAGTGGGGTGGCAGCGAAATCGGCATTTCGTTAACTATTATATTTTTACGAATATTCTCGTACAAATATCAAATAATATTATTACATTTACCAGTGCACTTTGCATGTTTATCACGGAAGACCGATAACCTCTCATATTTTAGTTTCTTTGGAACAGTCAATCATGAAAATAGAATCGTTATCGGGTTACAGTTTTTTGTTTCTTTCTGCCGCTTGAAGTAGGATTTTGAGAAGGAAGTCGTTCTTGAGATAACCATGTACGCAACATAATACAAACCGTTTTTTACATCTCAATATAGATGAAGAAGAATATGTAAGTCTGGGTAATTACAGGGTTTATTACCTGTCATAGGGTGATTAAGTGATCACTTGACAATCACACTACTCGAATTTCGGAATGCTTCAAATTAAAACATTAGATCTTTAGAGTAAAGCTTTGGCTGCGATATCTATGGTTGAAAAAACTAACTAAATAGAACTCATACATATATCTTAAATCTCACGACGTATCGATCATGTTTGAGTTCACGGCAGCATCTATGTGAAAATAAAATCTATGTAGAGAAACCCTAATTTATGAACAAGGATTTGGACACATCTAAAATGTTATGGGTAATAAAAACTGCATAAGATTGATAGGTTTTAAAATATATGTTATGTGCATAATTTAAACATAATATGTTCATCTCCATCTTACTCCTCATTACTGAGGGTTGTGACCCTTGTCGAAGCACTAACTCTTCTCCGATTATCCCTTGACTGCGCTGCACGTAGCGCTCCAACCACCGAGGTGCTTGCGAGTCCATCGTGTGGGGTATCTTCATCTCTTCCCTCCTTCTCTTCCCTCTCCAGGCTACCAACAATAATCAGTCGTTCCAGGCTATCCTCATTGCCACGCACAATGTGTCCAAAGAACTGAAGAATCCGTCGTGATATTGGTCAGAGTCAAGGCATCAAAGTGTAACTCCTGAAAAATGGAATTCGAATCAAGCGCTTCTAACACGACATTTCGCATGCGCCAATTTTTCTTCTTTCTGCTGCTTTTATGGTCCATTTTTCAGAAACATAGAGAAAAATGGGGTGAACCAAACTCCTGACAAGCGTCATCTTGGTGTTGTTAATTACACTCCCGTCTTTCGAGATTTTGTGCAGCTTAGAGGTGGCATTTTTGGCAATGACGATACGACGTCTACATAAACATATACGTAGGTATTTTATCGATATTCTCATTAGACCATCTACCTATTTAATCGATCAAGTTTTATCATAATTTAGCAGAAGAAGCGTTAATTGATAAATGCATCAATCTGCTTGTAAAGTATGTCAAATTTTGATATTCTAATGTGGTCATTAGATGTATTCGTCATCACGATGAGAACAATATGGAGGAATTGGTAAATAATACGTGTCGCGTCGCTGAAATACAAAGTCCCGCCTTTATCTGGAATGGCTGGCGGACATCTTGTTTGGTCGGTTTCGCTCTGCGTGGAAGAGGGCCATAGTCCTTCCCGGCCGGTGTGAATAACCTAGGAACAATTTTCGGCCAATCCCAAATGCCGCGCATGTAGTGGTGAGATGCATTCGTGGAACGTTCCGGACACTTCTCGGGGCCGGGAGGAGCGGAGGGGAGGTAGGGAGGGGGAGGGGGAGGGAAAGAGGAGGCGACCTCCTTCATTTCTCTCCTCTCTTCTCCCATACCCAACTCTTTCTCGCTCGAGACTCTGAGGGTTGCCATCTTGTTTTGCAGTTGCGAGGGTTGTTTTATGACATACCTTCCGATTTATTTATTTTTCTTTATCAAAAAATCGTGATACCTAAATATTAATACTTATCATATATATATTTAAGCGATTAAACTACTTAGCAATACTTTGTAGTAGTAGTATTACTTTATAATAATTTTATACGTGTATAGTAATTTTTTTGATTTTACATATTTCTTTGGTTAGCTTATATTATTACATATTATACACATTTTATAATACTACTTTTTTTTTTCACTTAATTTACATCATATTTATTTATATCTTCTTACAGTAAACAAAACATTCATTTTTTATATAATTTATATTTGAAGCACTAAATTTGTGATTTTCCACTTTATAATGAAAACGGAATTTTGTTTTAAAATCACTATAGATTTTAAAACAAAGTTACATTTTAATTGTATTTATTTTTCAATTGTTTCAGACTCTTTTCATTTTTCAAACATTCAGGCACCTCACCATACATTTTCAAACCCTTATACATTATACAATTTTGCGACTCTGTTTTTTTTTTCAATAATGGGTCTATCTTATTTTGTCCTTATTTTTAGCATAATGTTTATATTTTTTTTTGGTTTAAACTGTTTTACCGTTAAAATATTTGGGTAATTTATCGTTAAAAAAATTATATATAAAATGAAGCATATTATATACTAGTCTCTTTTTTATGGGTAACCAGTTGAGTTCCTCTCTCATTTTTTTCTACATTCTTATATCTATTTTTCTTAGGTACTATTTATAGTTTTATACATTACATAAAACGTACAATTTCATCGGACACACATCGCTCACTCTTTTCAACAACGTCATATATAAAAAAAACTAGATTTTTCAGGAGATCGTTTTTAAAAATATAATAAAATGTATTAAAAATAAATATCAAGTCACTTATTGAACTCTTTATTGTACAATAGATCTTTTTAGGTAAAACCTGAATGTTTTTTCTCCATTTGAAAAAAATTGGTGTATTTGAAAAAATTATCAAACAATACATTTTCTTCAAAATGCAAAAACAACACTTTCTCCATTTCAAAAATATTTAGTATATTTAAGAAAATAATTAAACAACACCTTTTCTTCAAAATGCAAAAACACTTTCTGCCCTGTAGCAGGTAAACATTAAATTGATGGGTAATTAATGTAGAATTCAATCCAACAAACCTTGTTTTATTTTGGATATATTACCCAACAATTCAATATGGAATTCTATCAACTGTCTGCAGTTACAATAAATAAGGTAAATATTAAGTTAAAAAGATGCCGCTTTTGCTAGGATATAGTACATTTTCTGGGCATTCCGAAAACATGAACGTCTGAAAATTGACGGTTTTTGATATATGACGTTGTTCAAAGGAGTGAGAGATATCTCAGATGTTCGGTTCAAGATTGTGTTTGTTCAAGACACTCGGCGCAGTCGGCGATGCACATAGCGCGGTGTGGATGCGGTTGATTGACTGATAGTAATAAATGTCGGCTCTCGCATTGATAAATTGAATTATACGAATTTCGTGAGCATATTTGGGGGACATGGGCGGCGTGAGCACTGCTCACGACGGGCACCGGCCAGATAAGGGACGGAAGCCGCGGCGGTGATAACACTTTTCCGAATATTACATTTGTGAGTAGGTACCTACGTGTAGGTACCCACTTATTATGCGGCCATTATTAGCCTGCTGAGAAAGGATGCCACAATTTGAAACGTGTTGCACCCGACAATATACGCGACGTCATCGGAATAACAATTTTAATTTCTACTTAAACCTTACCGCATCATATTTCGGAAGTGGAAAGGCAAAGGGGTATATCTGTCAAATTTTTCATTTTCTAAGTTTGTTCCACAAAATGTCTAAAATAGTGTATTCCATAATCTGGCAAAAGGATATAGCATCAGTTGCAATACTTATTTAGTTTTATTAAGATATGTACATTTAAAAATACATAAAACAAATTAGTTATTTAATTTCACAAGTTTGTTTTTGCTCTCCTGTAAAATTTGGTCTGAGACAGATATACCCCTTTGCCTTTACACTACCGATTTATTTTATAAGACTCCGCTAGTTTGCGACTGATTTTGACTCTTACAAAAAAAATAAAGCTCATTTGGTGCAACAATGACGTAATCACATTTTTTTAAAACAAGTTAAAAATGTCAAAATGTGCGGAAAGACTATTTATATCGGGAGAAACATCAACAGAATTAATTTTGTGGTTAAATGCTGCGATATGGCGAGAGTGTCGTTGTAGAATTGAGTAAAATAGCGCCATTTCTGTTGCTGCAACGTCTGAATGGCATCTCTTGTAATATTCATAAAAACTGGAGAACGTTTGGTTCTGGAGAACGTTTTTAAAGTTTATTAATATAATAGAATGTATTAAAAATAAATATCAAGCCACTTATATACCTTATTACTGTGCAACAGATCTTTTTAGGTAAAACCTAAAGGTTTTTTCTCCATTTGAGAAATATTTAGTATATTTAAAAACATAATTGAACAATACCTTTTCTTCAAAATGCAAAAACAACAATTTCTGCCCTGTAGCGGGTAAATATTAAGTTAAAAATATGCCTCTTTTGGTGGAATATAGTACATTTTCTGGGCATTCCGAAAACATGCACAAGTGAAAATTGACGATTTTTGATTTATGACGTTCTTGAAAGGAGTAAGCGAAATGCTGGATATCGATAAAAAAGATTTTTGTTTTTAATTTGTCAAAAAACGCCAAAGCACAGACCGAACCCCAGAATAACAATGTTCCAACTTGTTTCATTATATTTCTAAGATAATTTCAATACGGTCCACGTAAATTTTTATTGTTTTCATAATTCTGAAATAATAATAATACTTATATACCAGTTTTATTTGACACTTTTCTTCTTTAAAACATAAAAATTCAGTTATTTTTATCGTAGCTTGTAAAGTACGCTCCTTATGAAATAATATATACGTATAGTAAAAATGACACAAAACTATTTATAATTTAATGTCCTACAGGTTAATAGATATTATTTCTTATATCGAAACAAATAACAGGAAAGTATAATAAGCGAACTCCCTCTCTAAACACGAGCAATCTGCTCTCTTAGTGAGGTAGCATGTAAAAAAAAATATGTAACTATGTTGATTATTTCGCCATCAATGTATCTTTGATTAAAAAATTTATAAAAAAAAAAAAATAATAATAACAACGATTCCTTAGTAACCTTCCACAGAATATATCAAATTGTATCTGGAGACTGATATAATGACGAATGTGTTCAACTCATGCTCATACTCATACATTGTGAGAATTTTGCGTTTTAATAATGAATTCAAACTTTGAATTATTGTTAAACTGGGATTTTAAAGAATTTTGGTTCTTTGGCATTTACTCAATTGATTCAATTTTTGTTTCAGCGGGTACGTTCTTCTTTTGTATCAGAATTTTAATCACAACGTTCTCAGATGAACTTGTGAATGTAAATATTTGGGTTTTGCGTGAAATTATAATACCGCATTAAAAAATATATATTACTTTTCATTTTTCAGTAAACTAAGGCTAAGTAACTAAATTATCTGGTCAAATTATAAACTTAATAATAAAAATGAAAATGGTATTTTCTGGCGTTTCTCATGTGTGTGAATATAATCCAGGATTCGGATCTCACATACTAATATAAGAGTTTCTGCTTAATAAAAAGCTTCTTTACATCTCACCAATAGATGTCTCTAGTGAAGTTCTAGTGATTCATGAACAAGGTTTCTAAATTGGTTCATATATATAGAACTTCCAAGAATTTGAGTAGTGTGGTTGTCAATAATGGGTAGAATTGGTGAATGTTACACGTGTGTAAAGTGATCACTTAAACCAGCCTATGACGGTCGTAAGCCCCGTAAATGCCCAGACTTCCATATTCTTCTTCATCTTTGATGAGATATCAAAAAATAATAAGGCTAAGTAAGTATAACTAGTCGTAGATAAATTAAAGTAATTACATTTTAACACTTTGTAATATTGGTGAAATGTTTATTACTTGTGTTTCCTGTTCCAGCACGAATTTGGCCCTTATCTTTGCCGTGACATTTGTACATATTCAGAATTCCATCGCACCGAGTATTTTAAGTAGTTGGAGTGGACATTATTTCTAGATGGTTCATATAAAATCCTTGAGCTTGATTCGGGTTGGTGAACTTGACAGTGCCCACTTCACCCCTCTCGTCTACCTTTACGTGTTCCTAACAAGTTTTGGTCGAAGCTGCATAATGCATACATTATCATATTATCAGTATAGGAATTATCCGGTATTCGGTTAAGACGCAATTATACCGAAATAAAACGCCATAATTTAAAATTATTTTTTTATTACTGATAGCATTTTTCTCGGTTGTAATGCCTTGTGCTTTTCGTACTTCTTTTCTGAACTGCAACGCTCATTATGTGGACTGGTGTTTCAACTTGTTAACTTAAATTTTGGATTTATAATGCTGAAATAATTATTACGTAATAATTATCAATTAAATCAATAAATGAATTTCATATTTTTTTTACATCTAAACAAAGATGAAGAAGAATATAAAAGTCTGGGCATTTACGGGGCTTACGATTGTCATAGGTTTCCATATTCTAGATGTTAATGCCCAGACTTCCATATTCTTCTTCACCTTTGTTGAGATGTCAAAAAATAACATGAAAATTATCTCCTACAATTGAAGATAATCCAGATTTGTGAACAAGTATTTGGACACACTCAAAATGTTGTAAATAAGTTAAAATTTACCTACTAAACATGTATAAAAAATAGGAACTTACTTACATAATTTGATGGAAGGAAATATTGATTATTTATTGATTTTCTGAGCATTAAGTTTATATATTATTTGGAATTACTATTATAAAATTAATGTCGTAAACGTATTTTTTTTAATTAATTTTTTTTTAATCTCCAAATTATTTTTTCTCGCCTACAATGTTCTCTGTACATTTATGCCTAGTACAAATTTGTGTGAGCAAAATCATTTTGAAAATTTATGCGTCTTAAGAATCGGTTGTGTAAATAATAGTCCCAAGAAAATACGTATGCATGTGACTATTATCGCAGAAGATTGATTTTCTTCGGCTGTTCAAACTTCTCGAATGTTAAAAGGCGGAGATAAGAAACTGCGTCAAAGGTCATTGAGCTTTGTGTGTGTTTTTCTATTAGAGCAATAACAATGTGGAGGATGTTTGTATAGAACTGCATCTCTTCTCTCTACTCTCCCAATTTAACTCTACACAGCCGGGATGGGTGAAGTGCACCAACCAATACACCACTATCTTGCTGGATCAGATACATACTATATTTCACGTTCAATCACTTATTTTTGTGAAACTTACTAGAGTTTTAATACTATGCGATGTTTTTATAGTAAACATTATAAACAAATATTTGAGAACAAATCATACAAAAATTGTCATTAAAATATTACGCAGAACAAAAATCAGTACATTATCACATTTTCCCTCAATAAACTATTTGAATATTTATTTACATAAAATAGTTTTGTAACAAAAAAAATGTATGAAATACTTAACGAGTTTTATTTCATTACACATAAAAAAAGATAATGACGAATCAATAAATAATATAAATAGTATAATGATGTATTTTTTAGTTTTGTTATATATATAAATTATAATTTGTATTGATTCTCGACCAAAATTCTATCATATTTCACAATATCCAGCTAACTGTGGGTTGGCATTTTATTAAAAAAATATGTATGTAATAGAACATAAATTGATTGAAGTTAGAACGTATGTATATATTTTTATATGTATACATGAAGTATGTATCTGTAATTTTAAACATTTTATTGTAGGATATTTAAAAATTCGCCTGCATTCATTTAATAGTCATTAATATAAAATATACTTAATTACGAAGGGCATTTTATGATACATGCGCATACTTACATTTTTTAAATAGACTTTTTCTAAAAAATCTGTACGCTTTTAAAAAATCTTTCCTGATGCGTTTATAATGGGACTCGCATTTATATTTCTTGCTTCTACTGCATCTTGGTGGACGGGTCGGTCCGGTATAAACTTGGTGATGGCATTAAACTACGAGTAGTTACAGGGTACGAATATCTGGTTTGAGGATACTTTGTAGGCGGTTTAGTTTCACCTCTCCTTCTCCCACACAAATACCCCACTCACGTAAACTCCTCCCAGAATTATAACAACCTACCTTAATCTCTACTGGTGCATTATAATAACGGATAATATTCTAAGAACTCCTAAGAAAGAGTACCAGTATTTCTAATACATAAATAATTATATTCGTATTTTGTAAATTATACATAAATATATTATTAGATTAAAACCAAAATTTTTAGCTTTTCCACTAAATTTTTATTTGACCAGCGACCGGGTTTCGTCGTTACCGACATCATCAGACTGGTCTGATGATGTCACACCAGTCTGATGATGTCGATAACGACGAAACCCGGTCGCTGGTCAAATAAAATATAAGTGGAAAAGCTAAAAATATTGGTTTTAATCTAATAATATATTAAAAATGCAATTCCATCACGAAGTGTCAGTGGATAATATAAATCTATTATATATAAATATATATATATATATATATATATATATATATATATATATATATATATATATATATATATATATATATATATATATATATATATATATATATATATATATATATATATATATATATATATATATATATATATATATATATATATATATGAACAAATTATAAATCAAATATTATATATTATTTTAGCATAAAATATGAAATCTGTTTCATGTTTTGGAGTTGCATTGTAGGAATATACATGTGACCGTTTTTGGAATGCAAATAAGGTTATGCAAATAATATTTCACTCTCACAAATGATTGCATATGATGCAAACTACCCCATCGTTAACATACAGCAAATAAACATAGCAAAGGCCCAATACACGATAAATCACGTATAAATTTTCTTTAAATATGTATTTAAAATAAAGTCTAATTGGAATATACAATCGAAAACACGTCTGACCCTTACCGAGACCGTTTGCGCTCTGAATTTTAACGTTTGAGATCTCATCCTTAAGCATTTTACGAAATTCCTTAAGTGAATTAATTACTGCCTTCATTACGAAATTCAACGCTTTAAAAAAAAATTATTCACTTTTTCAATATTATGGTAAATATTTATTATTTTGAGTAGTTTCGCCGTGTGTAAGAGAAACCACGAGAGCGAACATCGGATGACGACGAATTCCTTTACGAGACGGAAACAACAATTTTTCTTGTCGGGGGTTTCAATAAACGTACGTCGTTTTTACTTTAATCATCAGCATTTAGACGGTGAAGTCAATTACATACATGTGTGCTGTTTCCTCCGTAGTGGGACTTTACTGTGCTGTTAGGAACAAACGCACAAACAGACCAATTTAGATCCGTGTAAACAAACAATAAGCCGACGGAGGTGAAAGACCCCAATAGATGTATGCACAATGTGAAGAACAGAAAATACGGGACTTCCTTATTCACCCTTCGATAAAAAAATTGTATTCCTTTCTATAAAATGAAGTTTTTTGTATCTAGAAATACAAATTGATATTAAATCAGCATTGAGGCCCAATATTCGTTAAGTCGCATCCTAATTTTCTCTAAATCCAGGTAACATTTTACGGAATTGATTTTTTTTCTTATATCTTAATGTATCTGCAATAAAAATGTGTAATACATACTAAATTTCGTAAATAAATTAAGTATAAGTAGTAAATCACAGGTGACACGTTTCATTGTCTTTTATGATTTTTTTATGTTTCTACGCTATTTAAATGGACAGGTTTATAGATAATTAAAAAATTTGGCCATTAGCACTTGTGAAAAATAAAACGGTTAAGTAAAGGAATGTTTGTTAAATTCACGAAAACTTGTGAATATTATAAAAAAATTAATTAATAAATTATAAAACAAAAAAATATACATACATAAAAAGTGTAAAAGTAAATTAATTAAATGTTTCATATTATTTTTTGACATCTCATCAAAGATGAAGAAGAATATGGAAGTCTGGGCATTTACGGGGCTGACGACCGTCAAAAAGTCTTTAATGGGTAGAATTGGTGAATGTTACACGTGTGTAAAGTGATCACTTAAACCAGCCTATGACGGTCGTCAGCCTCTTAAATGCCCAGACTTCCATATTCTTCTTCATCTTTGATGAGATGTCAAAAAATAATATGAAAATAACTCCTGTAATTGGAGATAATCCAGATTTTGTGAACAAGTATTTCGACACTCTCAAAATGTTGTAATTAAATGTTTAACAAATGAAGGGGTTAAAAAAACAAAACCACATGTATTAATTATATTTTCTTTTATGAATATTTTTACAGTCAATACTTCGCACTAAAGTAATTACAATATGCGAGTTTTTAGCCGAGTTGCATGTTATGTGACTATAGTAAGTCACGTTGAATCACGTGGTGATGATATATTAGTGCGTGTGTTAATAGTGGTATAATTTAATGGTTCAAATGTGAATGGATAGCTCTAATGATATGCACACGGCCTTCACGTTATTCCTAATTTACAATGTTCACAATTCTCAGATAACCCAATTGTTCCATACTGCAAGGCGGTCCGAGGTACGGCGGTGCCTAGAGAGATTTGTAACAGTTCAGTGACTTTCCACGGCAGAACGGGCCGCCGCGTGAGGAAGGTACTCGGTACTCAGCACTAGGTACCAGGTTCGTTACACCTCTCGCTCAACTCGACCCTACTGACGCTAGGTCATTTGCAGAGAACAATCTAGAAGAGCCTGACTTTTCTTTTCTAACGCCATCCAGTGCTTGCCGCGCCACGGAAATGCCAGAGTATTTGTTTGAACTCGAGACATCATTGCTGTCTTTTTGGTCTACAGCTTTTAAGGTATAAAGATACTGTATTTTCGTGGTTACCAGATTCAAAATATGAAGACTGACAAGGATAAAATATCGATGTCTTAGCGGAGATATTTAAGTGTTTATACGAAGGGAATATGTAAGTCTAGGCGTTTACAGACCTAACACTTTTTACGCTTGTGTAGCGTTCAGCATTCTGCTTTTTATTAAGCATCGGTAATACCACTTTTTTAATGGAAATTGTACAAGAAAAACACTGGTTTTTTACCACTTGAGTTTTATTTATTTTATTTAAACAACTAGTTTCGGAAGCTACGCGTCCATCTTCAGGTTTGAACTGTTTATAGACATATATTTTAGACTTTCACAAAAAATCTTTGTTTGATTTAACATTAAATACATCAATTACAATGGAGTTTAACAAATTAAAAGCCAAATCCAAATATATATATATATATATATATATATATATATATATATATATATATATATATATATATATATATATATATATATATATATATATATATATAATATAAATATATGTATATATATATTTGTATATATCAGGACATTTATAAATATAAACAAGTGGTAAAAAACAAGTGTTTTTCTTTTACAATTACATTTGAGTTACGTTAAAGTACATATGTCTGCATGGAATTTTTCATACTGAACCAGGGTAATATTGACTGGAATGAACCACCCCTTCGGCACCGACCCGGATAGGATAAGGCAATATTTACCCAAGAGCAGTCTGGCTACATCCCCGAGCCCTCTAACCCCGTAAGCCCAGACCGGTTGATAGCGCTGATTAGGATAGTCGTAAAAAATAATCAGCTCCAATATTTGTCACTTGGTGCAAGGGCAATGAGCTCGCATGCGACCGTTCTCCAGCTCAGGGGAATACTGAAGCTGATTTGTTTAAGATAAATATATATTTTTTTTTATTTTACTCACATAAACGCACGGAGGGCTTTTACAAGTAAAATTCAGGTGACAAAAAATATTAATTGTTTTAAGAATACATACAAGCACATTCAAATACTTGTTATTACAAGAAAGTAAAAATGTTCTACATTACACAAAATTTGTCACTAAATTACATAAATAGTCATGCTGTCAGAAATATATTGCGTAATGCCAGTTTACGGGATAATAAATTTTTGATGTCTATTTGACTATTTGATTATTTGATAAAGAAATGTAGTTTATAATACTATATAGTTATACTTATGCACATAACAGTTTTTTAAGATTATTTACTTTTAAGTGAATACTGTATAATATGTAATTGGAATTTTTTATTATTATTTTCATTTTATTTTAATTTGTTTTTTTTTTCAATATTCTGTTTGTATTCCAATAAATAAAAATATAAATAAACATGCATAACTACAAATGTTATGCAATATGTCATTTGTCATATTCTCGGTTATGTCCACTTGCTATTTTCCATTTGGTTATTACATTATTTTATCTACTTGTCTATACACAGGCATGTATGTATGTGTATGTGTGTGTCAGTGTATGTAAACTAACTAACCATCACGCCGCTTCCACGCAGGGGTAGGCAGAGAGAATAGAACGCCACACCACTCTGTCTTTGCAAACATTCTTCGCCTTTTCCACGTTCATGCATCTCCTCATACATACCGATTATTACGACTCCTACCCTGACCACTTTCAAGTATTTGGCATACCTGATCGTGCCATGTTTTTCTCGGTCTTTCTCTGCTCCTTTTTCCAATTACATTCGCCTCATAAATTTGTTTTACCGTTCTTTCCTCACTCATTCGTTCTACATCTCCAAACCGTTCTACATATTCAAACTCCAGTATTTAACAACAAAGATTTATATATTTATATATTAAATAAAGTTAATATATTGTTTGGATTTTTATTATTATGATGCGTTTAATTGAAAAGTGACATTTTATTTAATTTTATATGGAACTTGAATGTTTTCCCACCAATTTTCTGTTAGAGTTGAAAAAAATCATTCTATCATTCATAAGTAAATATGATGTTTGAAGTGTGAATGTATTTTGTATTGGACTATTATCATTATGCTGTCTCTAAGTGCATACTGGTTGCGTAATATACTAAATATGGCGAGAGTTCATACTAAATTAATCGGCTGTGTGTCATTGTGAGTTAACTTCACTTTTGATTATTGGATACTTCTGTTCAGAAAATTTCAGATTTCGGTAGTTATTATTGTGGGTTTTCCTATAACATCGATGAAAAAATTCACAACCTTACAGTTTATTGATAATAGATTTATATTTTCCACTGACACTTCGTGATGGAATTGCATTTTTAATTTATTATTAGATTAAAACCAATATTTTTAGCTATTCCACTTTTTTTATTTGACCAGCGACCGGGTTTCGTCGTTACCGACATCATCAGACTGGTGAGAGGCTATACAAATCGTTATGTTATATATAAAAGAAGGCAGGAGTTGATAACCATGATTTGATATAAATATCTCATTTTGATTTCAATTTTCGATTTGATCTCAATAAAATTATATCAAATCATGGTTATCAACTCCTGCCTTCTTTTATATATAACATAACAATTTGTATAGCCTCTCACCAGTCTGATGATATCGGTAACGACGAAACCCGGTCGCTGGTCAAATAAAAAAAGTGGAAAAGCTAAAAATATTGGTTTTCATCTAATAAAAAAAAAAAAGTTTATTGATATTTGAGTTCTTCAATCTCTTTTGATATTTCAGAATTCTAGTTTATCGCTGAGGTAATTAGTCATAATTGATTTATTTATTATGTTTAAAAATAAACTAACAACACTTTGAGTAACATTATTAAGTAGAATTTGAGTACACTTACCACGGGACCACAACCTGGCACACATTTGTTTTTAATAGGTACTATTTTACAAAGAATTTGATCGATAATATGCATGAATTGTGTACTTATTTATTTACAACATTTTTAATGTGTCCAAATACTTTTTCACAAATCTTGATCATCTCCGAAATATATGGAATAACAAGATAAGTAAAAAATATTTGTTTAAGACCAATTTTTTCAGTTTAATAATATAAATACGACTAATTTCAGGAACCATAGATGTTTACAGCAACAAGTGAAAACACCAACGTCTTGTCTTTTCACTTGTTGATGATAATATCTGTATAAAGTTCTCGAAACTAGTCATATTTAGATTATTTTTTGACATCTCAATATAGAAGCCCTGTAATGCCCTCACTTCCATATTATTTTTCATCTGTGTTGAGATGGAAAAAAATAATGTAAAAATAACTTCTTATTGGAGATAATCCAGATTTGTGAACAAATATTTGGACACGCTCAAAATGTAGTCATATTTATATTAATAAATTTAAAAAATGATCCTTTACAAGTATTATTTTTTGACATCTCATCAAAAATGGAGAAGAATATGGAAGTCTGGGCATTTACGGGGCTGACGACCGTCATAGGCTGGTTTAAGTGATCACTTTACACACGTGTAACATTCACCAATTCTACCCATTATTGACAATCACACTACTCAAATTCTACAAGTATTTGGACACACTTTAAAATGTTGTAAATAAATTATCTGGTCAAACTATAAGCTTAAATAATAAAAATGAAAATGGTATTTTCTGGCGTTTCTCAAGTGTGTGATTGAAATCCAGGATTTGGACCTCACATACTAATATAAGAGTTTCAGCTTAGTAAAAAGCTTTTTTACATCTCACCAATAGATGTCTCTAGTGAAGTTCTAGTGATTCAAGAACAAGGTTTCTAAATTGGTTCATATATACAGAGCTTCCAAGAATTTGAGTAGTGTGGTTGTCAATAATGGGTAGAATTGGTGAATGTTACACGTGTGTAAAGTGATCACTTAAACCAGCCTATGACAATCGTCAGCCCCGTAAATGCCCAGACTTCCATATTATTCTTCATCTTTGATGAGATGTCAAAAATAATATGAAAATAACTCCTGTAATTGGAGATAATCCAGATTTTGTGAACAAGTATTTGGACACACTCAAAATGTTATCCTTTATAAGTGTTATACATATTTAAATTGTTATTTATGCATAGATAATGGTTATTAGGTATTACGTAAAATACTGCTGTTCATTTTATCCTCATAGTATCCTGTAGGGAAGGTCATCTCACCTGCAAGTTACCCTTCTCATTTAGCTAATACCTCTCTCATTCCGAAGGGCTGGATTTAAACGAGTTGAATTATTAATTCTACCCATTAGTGGCACGTAGATTATTATCTACTGACTTCATGGTGCTATTGGAACTAAATAAACAGAATGTAAATGTTTAATCCTGGCGTGGGTGTTTTATACATCGATGATGGATGTATATTACTGTATAAACAACGTACTGATAATGTCATATTTAGGCAGCTGATTTAGTGAAGATACGATGGTTGAATTGTTATCAAATGACCAAAAAACTACAATATATTTATTTTTTATTTTTTGATATCTCATCAAAGATGAAGAAGAATATGGAAGTCTGGGCATTTACGGGGCTGACGACTGTCATAGGCTGGTTTAAGTGATTGCTTTACACACGTGTATCATTCACCAATTCTGCCCATTATTGACAACGACACTACTCAAATTCTTGGAAGATCTATATATGAACAAATTTTGAAACATTATTCTTGAATCACTAGAACTTCACTAGAGACGTCTATTGGTGAGATGAAAAGAAGCTTTTTATTGAGCAGAAACTCTTTTATTAGTATTTGGACACATTCAAAATGTTGTCAATATATTTTTCTTTATAATAATAAATTTCTCCATTTTTGGCACCTTACAAGGGCCCAGAGCAGCCGTGTACCTACTTACCTTTGAGAATATGGTAGGGGTCTGCGGAGAATTTTAGTCGTGCTGTGGTTTGAATTTGTGATGAATGAAGAGATACGGCGTTGGACGCAGCGAATCCTGGCCACAACTGTCGTCAAGAAAAGGCGATTCAGTTGGCAAGGTCATGTACGAGTACTCCGCATGCCTACCGAGAGTACGACAACTGCTGACAACTCGTCTGAACTTCGGGACGTGGAGCTGACTTGGGAGGATGCAAGGGAGCTGGCGTTGGACAGAAAAGCCTGGAGAAAAGCCATAATAATATCATATCGTGGGTATATTGGCAAAAACGTGAACTCTAAAATCCCTGTTTGAATAATCTCTGTTATTTAAAGCTTTAAGTATGAAGAAAATATCCGCTATTAATCTTAAAGTTGAATTCACTTTTAAAACCACGTTATATATGACATTTCAAAGTACTTAGTGTATGTTTCCGGTTTATAAAACTTTATAATATGCATCATTACCTAAGTCAAAATTTCATATTTTAGAGTTAAGGTTTTTTGCCAGTACACCCACTATATATTGTATATATACGAATATTTTTGCCATATTCTCAATTAATAATTATTAAACAAATAATGAATTATTTTCGTTATTCATTACGAGAGAATATATATACATATATATATATGTATATATATATATATATATATATATATATATATATATATATATATTTATATATATATATATATATATATATATATGTATTTATATATATATAAATATATATATATGTATATATAAATATATATATATATATATATATTTATATATTTATATATATATATATATATATATATATATATATATATATATATATATATATATATATATATATATATATATATATATATATATATATATATATATATATATATACATTAATGTATGTATATATAATGTATATATATATATATATATATATATATATATATATATATATATATATATATATATATATATATATATATATATATATATATATATATATATATATATATATATATATATATATATATATATATATATATATATATATATATATATATATATATATATATATATTTTTTTTATTTTTATTATTTTTTTTTATTTTTTTTTTTCATTTAAATTTCAAGCCGTCAATCTTTCTCACTACCTGGGAGTGAAATATTTCACTATGAACAAAAAAAAACTCCCATCTCTATCCCACCTCTAACAGAAACGCTTTTACAAAACGTGAATTTAATTACCCACTAAGGTAACGTGGCTAATAATTTCATTAATTCAGCTCAATTATATAGTATTTACCTCCCATATCGCTGTCAATCACACAAACACCTCCGTTCTTCTTGTCTTCCACTAAAGCTGTAAGTTGTAGGTGTAAGGCAACCTATTGTTTTGACTTGACTAGATGCATATACCATACATACAATTAAAACCCTTTCTTAATATCACTTTTAAATAACACACCCCCTGCCTTTGTATGGAGGCGTTAATTAGTATAATTTTTTGGCCATCTCTCACATGGTTATAAGATATTCTTTTTTATTCGTATTCTCTTAAGTCATGATTTAGACTGGTGACTACAGTATGGTTACTGCATCATACCTCGGACTGTATCTTTCCCATCGAGTGATACTAAACTCAGGACTTTGGAATCGGTGCTGGATCAAATTGTGTCAATCAAGGACCATTTTTTGGTGACGTTTATTCAATATTTTTTGACGTTTTGTCCAAGTAATATAATGTTCATATATTAAAAAAAATAGTTAATAATAATATGACAGTAGATTTTGTCACGATGTTGTTTCATTGGCTAATAAATTAATATGAAAAATCACAGGACTATCGATAACATTGTTATTGAAATCTGTAGAGAACTATAGATATCAACAAATAGAGCCGCCAATAATTTAGCAATGTTATCGATATTAAAATAAGTCCATCGTTTCTGTGAAGTCATTCGTTACCAATTTTACGAAAACATCGTATTTACGAAGGCCATTTTTCCATAAGAAAATGATGCATGAAAATATTGATTATATCGGCTGTTATAAACACAAAACGAGTCTAATACAATCCTTTATTGGTTTAGTATGTTTAATTAGATATTCTTCCCATCTGACAATGATCCATTGTGTGCGTGCGAATTATTAAAAGAGTACTTTGTATCTGCAGTACCTACATAAAAATTTAAATTTCAGTAGCCAGAAAAAAATTAACACGTTTTTTTTCTTATTTTCACAATATACACATATGACCTAAAATCTTATTTTTTACTCACTTAATATAGAGATATTCGTAATTTAAACAAAACAAAAATAATTTAAATAATACATTTAAAAGTCAGGTAAATTAAATACATAAGTTGACATATCAACACACATTACAAAGAAGATGGAAGTCTGGGTATTTACGGGCCTTACGATATACATATCGCTCACTCCTTTCAAGAACGTCATAACTCAAAAAACTTGATTTTTCAGGAGAACGTTTTTAAAGTTCAAACATAAAATACAATTTTCTTAAAATAAATATCAAGCCTCATATTGAACTTTGACTGTGCAACAGATCTTTTTAGGTAAAACCTGAAGGTTTTTTCTCCATTTTTGAAATATTTAGTGTATTTAAAAAAATAATTAAACAATACCTTTTCTTCAAAATGCAAAAACAACATTTTCTGCCCTGTAGCGGGTAAATATTAGGTTAAAAATATGCCTCTTTTGCTGGGATATAGTACATTTTCTGAGCATTCCGAAAACATGTACAACTGCAAATTTACGATTTTTGATTTATGACGTTCTTGAAAGGAGTGAGCGATATATATATATATTTCTAACATTCACCAAACCCAACGAAAGACGGTGCTGAGAGCTCACATGTAAAGGAACGTGTCAAAGATATAAGTATGGTATACAAGTTCTATACTGTATTCTTCTTCACCTATAATGAGACAAATAACTCACAAGTGAACAAACCCACATTAGTAAACAATAATTTGGACACGCTCAAAATTTTGTGGAATCAAATATGCTTCAACATTATAAAAAAATCATGATAGGTGGATTTAAGTTCATTGCCCAGTGCAAAATAATGAATAATTCACTTGCATGCAACAAAGGGTTATTTTTTTGCGATTCTTGCATGCCATTTTATAACGTGAAATAAATGAATATATTAACACTTTGTTTGTATCAAAAATATTCATTATCATTTTAAGTGCATAAAAATATTAAATTTATTTTATTTCTACAGTATAACAGAATTATAACGAAACGTGACGTACATGCAAAATAAAAATTGTAATGAATTATTCCACCCGTATTTAAATTCCTTTTTATTTTCATTTGACAGGAAACCAACACAATCTTGATTAATTCGTGTTTTATTTTATTATTTATATAGTATGTTCATCCTTCTTGGTAATCAGAAATAGATAGGCGCTATGGCGAGTTGGGTAGACGTGCGACTGTGAAACTAGCGTCACCGGTTCGATTCCCGCCAATTGAAAAAGGAATTTTAAAAAAATAATTCTATTGGTCTAGGTGTTCGTCATATATTTCTTCTATACATCTACCTTCATTATCCTTAATATCCTACCTGCAGATATGCCCCAAAAATAGAGACTTTGCGGGTTAAATAAAAACTTTTTTTTATATTTCAGTAAAAACCGTTCTCAATTTACTTTGCGGGAATAACTTTCTTAATAAAAAGGAACGTCTGTAACTATAAATTGTTGAGAAATTCTATTTTCCTTGATGGTCCATAGAAAATTGCCTTCATGCATCGATTTATTGATTGTTCTTCGCTAAAGGGATAATTATTTTTTCGACCAAAAATAAATATTGTGATCACCTCGCTATGAATCGAACCCAAGACTTCATATTACTACTGACAAATCAAAACACCAGAAAAGCCTAATTTTATCAAAATTTTGATAACTCTTTCGTACTTTTAAGTAGACGCCTGAAAAATACAAATATTTAAAGTTTGTTTTTCAAGTACTGTTTAATTTTAAAACTATTTTTTGCAGCAATTTGACTAAAATTCCAATTAGCAAATTAGACGTATACTGATTTTGAATTAAAATTTTACATATTATTTTTTGACATATCATCAAAGATGAAGAAGAGTATGGAAGTCTGGGCATTTACGGGGCTGATCACTTTACGCACGTGTAACATTCACCAATTCTACCCATTATTGACAACCCCACTACTCAAATTCTTGGAAGTTCTATATATATGATCCAATTTCGAAACATTGTTCGTGAATCACTAGAGCTTCACTAGAGACATCTATTGGTGAGACGAAAAGAAGCTTTTTATTGAGCAGAAACTCTTTTATCAGTATTTAAGGTCCGAATCCTGGATTATAATCACATACATGAGAAACGCCAGAAAATATCATTTTCATTTTTATAATTTTTGCTTATAATTTGACCAGTTTCATTTATTTGCAATATTTGAACACACTCAAAATATTGTAAACGTTTACAATCCTTAAAAAGTTGGGATGGGAGTTGCATTTGTTATTTACCGTGTTTATTATATACAAGGTTTATAGATCTATCAGAGGATTTTAATTACTTATTGCCATATGTATAAATACGATTTGATTTATTCTGTGCTGGGAAAAGGATAGTCTAGTGTGAGCCAATCAGGAACTTCTCTGCAATTGTTCATTGCTGGGAGGGTACCATGTAAATCTTTTCAGGAAAAGCCAGACTATTGACTGTCGTCAACAAACCTTACGTTCCACTAGAATAAGGTTCGGCATTTTGTGTCCTAGCTTGGTTCGTTCATTAAATGACTGACCATTTATCGTGATAGCGACTTGAAAATTTTCTAACCCGTCTCCTTGTAAAGTAACCGTTTAACACAATGTCCGAGTAAATTAATCATAATATATTATATTTGGTAGCTTCTCAAATAGCTGGTTTGATTCATTGTGCCGAATAAAAACAATCTCAAGTCTATCCCTCCGTAATAATACGACTAGGGTTCTGCAATCGGGGCAGGGCTGCTTCACAATAGGGTTGACTGAAGAGTAATACAGAAAGTTCTCAAATTAAAGAAAACAAACGAGTTGAGATCTTAGCAAGTCCAACAATGTAAGACCATAGATACATCTTTTGATTATTTTTTATATGTCTTAACCATGACATCACTACTTTGACCAACAACATTCAATTTCATGCAGTGCTGTTATGTTTAACTATCATATTATACTTACGATTAATTTGTAAAAATAAATGAAAGTTTGTCAGATTATATTAAAGTATGTAGGTATATACGAGTATTATAGTACAAATAAAGATATTTGCTCACGGTGTTTCAGTTTGCAGTCCGCTTCCGTAGTATAATGGTTAGTACGCTCGGCTACCGTACTGGAGGTCTCAGGTTCGATTCCCAGAGGGGGGTTCAAATAAGTGATTTTTTTTTCACTCTAATATATATTCAATATTATCTTAGACTCGTACCTGAAGCAGAGGGCTGATCACCTTCCCTTCGTGTGTTAACGATCAAGATAACATTTTTTTTAAGATGCAGTACCCTATGCACCATCGAGTACGGATAAGGGTTTGAAGAAGAAGAATAAGAATTTGTAAAAAATGAATTAAAGTTTGTCAAATTATTTTAAAGTACCTATATACAAAATACAAATTATATTATAGTACAAATCAAAATACTTGCTCACCGTGCTGAAGCAGTTTACCGTGCTGAAGCAGTTTACCAACCCTTCTTTCTTAATGTTGGCGACCCCTGCCGGTGCATGCTCGCACAAAGGGTTAGCGGCAAAATGCATTCGCTTTACATCGCGAAATACTCTCATGCTCTTTGCGATTATTCCGCGTGACCCCCATTTGCATATTACACTGCGCGGCTCCACACGGCCCCTTGGACATCGGCCAGTACCTACACGCACCGGACACCGGACAAGGACAATCCTTTATTATAGCATTCCCTACTCATTCCTCACTCTCGCCTTCCTTCTACCTTCTAATGATCGCGATACACACTCTTCTATTGTTCCTTGCGCCTGGACAATGGACGGCCCGAATATTATTAATCTGTTTGCATTAATATGAAGAAAAAATACAATAGATGAATAGTTTGGTGTTGCAAAACGACTTCGCAACGTCTTCGCATAAATTACGTCTAATCCGCTTACAAAATGCGTATCATTCTCATGACTGTTTTGCAGTTATTAATTATTGCTTTACTATTAATACTTAACACTTTTTATTATTTTGTTTATAACAGAACGGATATAACATAAAAACGGTTAAGAATGCAGATTTTTATTGTTTATTTATTTAAAAAAACATATTTCATACATAAGAGTGACATATATAATACTCCGAATGAGTAATTTCCATGACTTATTTTAGGATTAAGGTACCACCAAAAATAACAAAATATTTAATAAGATACGTATAAAACAACAGCAAAGAGCGGAATATAGTAAAAATAATAAAATAATAAATTGATTTTAGTAAAATATGAAACATTAAACGAGTATTGGAAATAGGCATATGTATATATGTATATGGTAAGAAGCATTATTATATACCTAATGCTATTTATGTTTTTTTTCTTCTACATATATTAAATTATTTGTTATCTTTATGCATTATGCATAGCTACAGATGAAAACAAAATATACTCCTTGAAAATGGTTTCATTTCAAGTGAGGTTTTTTTTTACTTTCCACATTTAAATCCAATAACCATATGTTAATATTGCTGACATTTCCCTCAAGAGACGATCAATTGAGATAGAAAATAAATATTTTTTAGCAGTAGGTATATTGGCACTTTTTATGAAAATATTATTTCCAAAAAAAAAAAAAAGAATTTCAAAGCACAACATTAATAAATAGGAATCGTATGAAATACTGAATTCATAAATATTAGGTTAAAAAATCGTGTACTTTCCTTCGATACTGCATGCTTATTTATCGATATTTAATCAATTTAATCATTTAACTGATTTTCCATGAAAAAAATAGACACTTAAATTGTAAGGGTGCAGCTCATCAAATCATTTCTTGCACCTGTGAATAAAATCAAAATCACCATTATGGTAACCAACCTCCGATATAAGATGGGTAAAGAAGAAGAAGAAATTATATTTTCTTGTTGATTTTGTGAAATCCATGTTAAGTTATATACTATATAAATTGATTTACCTTCTTAAGGCATTAGTATTCTTCTTCTCATATTCATACTCTTCTTAGTATTACAAGAATGTGAATCGATCGTACAAAATGAATAAAAAAATATTTTATTGAAATTAAACACTTGAATATACCACTTTATCGAGTTTTATTTTTATTTACGACTAGTTTCGAAAACGACAGATGTTTTCATCCTCTGGTACAAAATAAAACTAACTAACTAGTTTTAATTTGTGCCAGAAGATGAAAACATCTGTCGTTTTCGAAACTAGTCGTAAATTAAAATAAAACTCGATAAAGTGGTATATTCAAGTGTTTAATTTTAATAAAATAATAATGTCATTCCACAAAGTTAATGCCGAATCAATAAATAAAATAAAAAAAATACATGGACTAATTTTTTAAAGAAAACAACATCGAGAAAAAATGACTCAATTACTCAATTAATCAAAGATGAAAAAGAATATGGAAGTCTGTGAATTTACGGGGCAGACGAGACTGGGGAGACTTCCATATTCTTCTTCATCTTTGATGAGATGTCAAAAAATAACTTCCATAATTGGAGATAATCCAGATTTGTGAACAAGTAGTTTGATACATTCAAAATATTGTGAAGTATTATATTGATACTTTTTCTTATTTTCAACGATTTTGGTTATTTTTTTCAGTGGGGTGAATTTTAAATTTAACGGTCGTAAAAAACACACAATTGTAAAATAAAGATGGCTGTAAGAATAATAATAATAAAATCTCTTTAGTGATGGTCAGCCCGTCTATTCGCAAAATGAATAATGTCAGATCCAAGTTCACACAGAAGGTAGTTTGGCATCAGAACCCATTCTCATGAGGAGCACAGGATCCTGTTTTCTACCAACTAGACCGGATTGTCCGAATCACGGAGATCAGAGGTCACACTTGGGTATTTCAACTTCCCTACCGGGACCTCTGCCTTCCGTTGCAAAACGCGGGACTTCGCATTTCTATCACATTGGAAACGGAGGGTAGAAGATTGCTGGGTGCCGGAACTCGACAATATTCGCAGTGGCGTGCATACATACCTGACTTTAAACTATATATTTCTACAAGTAAATCTCGCTTTAGACAAACACAGACACAAATTAATAAAACACAAAATTTATTGTTAGGCAGTATTATTTTTGGAAATATGTTATTCCAACAAATGTTTTTTCTTCGGGGAAAGATACATACTGTACATACCTACGTATGTATCATTCCTAGAAGATGTTAGGGTAGTTGTCGAAGCCGGTTGGAATAATATCACTTAAAATTGTTCATACGTGGTTAAAAGCTAATTTAGTATTTTATTTCAAATTTGTCTATCCAAAAAAAATATCAAATAGAAATTATTTTCACATTTGCCGAGGTCGTTATTTTTATTCGTCTATTATTATTAAGTCAGTTTTTTTTTCCGTCCACTATCGTCTGATTTAATTACAATATATCATTGATACTGCGTCTAAAAGCGTATCATTGAAAATATAATAAAATACATAACATCAAAATTTATATTATTATTTCAATTGTTAAAAAATTAACCCACAAAATTAACATACTTTTAGAGCTCGCGCTCGGGTCTAAGAGATTTATATGAAAAATACTTGAAAAACACTTAAATTAATTAGCCGAGCAATAAGGCTTTTCTAATGTAATTTTACAATATTGTTTCTTATACCATGTTTTATAAAAGGCATTTATTTCTCGCAGATACATTGTGGCACATTTTATAAACTTTATAAAATAAAACAACTTTGTTTCAACCACATTTTATTGGTACACTTTATCCAACCGGTTTCGTCAAGAACCTTGTCATCATCAGGGTTTATGTACTAAATTCTAAAACATTAAAATACTCATAGTTGGGTTATATTTAATTACCCTTCCCTTAACCTAACCATGAGTATTTCAATGCTTTAGAATTTAGTACATAAACCCTGATGATGACAAGGTTCTTGTCGAAACCGTTTGGATAAAGTGTACCAATAAAAAGTGGTTAAAACAAAGTTGTTTTATTTTACAAAGGCATTTATTTACTTTGGGAAAATATAATATTAAGAGTTTATTGCTTCAATTGGCTGTTGCAAATTTATTAAGCACGCCACTGGAAATATTGTCACTAGGGCAGGTCTAGGAACCTGCTTCTTGGTGGTTATAGTTCCTTGAGGAATAGGGCTAATTCTGCATGCAATATTGTTGATTCAACCGCTGAATGGATGGAATATGTGCTCATAAATCTTAAACCGGATAAAAACATTTCTAAAGATTGTGTAATCAGACTATCAATACAATGTTTTACCGTTATCCAATCTAAATTAAGTTAAATTAAGTTTTTATTAACACTTCAGAGAAAGAAACGTCTTTCAATTTTTTTGTTAGTTTGTTCAAATCTCAAATCTCCTAAAGTTACACAAGAATTGTTTTGAAATTTTTACACAACGTTGCATTTAAGAGGATATTCGCAAACATAGAATTCCTGAGGTCATATGTCTGTTTACGCCTGATTTTTTAAATAATGAATTGGATATTTTTGTGTTTTTTAGAATACAAACAGAATTTTTTTTTTAACTCCTAACCTTTCAATAACTCTTTTATTTTCAAAACCATATTATTGTTTCTAAAAAGAATTCATTTTTTCAATCCAAAAGTGGTGTTTTATGAAAAAAAATAATTACGTAAAAGGTTACCTGGATTTAGAGAAAATTATGTTGCGACTCAACGAATACTGGGTATTAAATAAGCGCGACACGTACAAACATCATGTTTTTGGTGCAATGGCAGTGCCATCCGTTGAACTAAACAGAAACACACGCAATCGTTCATGGCAGACAGCGTACTTCTTTATAGCTGATGCTATTTATTATTTACTATTGCATTGTTGTTTTATGGATTTTTAATATTTTCATTGGTTCATTAGCTTTGTGATATCATACATGTTAGAAATATGTGCTTTCTATTTTCTTCATTTTCCATTTAACCAGACTGAGCCACGGCAATACGTAGCCGGATTCAACTAGTAATTAATAAACATGTACAATACCACATTATAAAATACCATAAATATTCTTATATTCAAAAGTATTTATTTTTTATTGGTATTTTTTGTCCGCCTCCGTAGTGTAATGGTCAGCACGCTCGGCTACCGTTCTGGAGGTCCCGGGTTCGATTCCCATGGGGGTCTAATAAATATAAGTGATTTTTTCACTGTAATATTTGTTCCATATTACCCTGGACTGGTGCCTGAAGCGAAGGGCTGATCACCTTTCCTTCATGTGTTAACGATCAAGATAAGATAAGTATGATGCGGTGCCCTATGCACCATTGGGATGCGGATAAGGGTTTGAATGAAAAAAATGATTTTTTTTCTACTGATTTAGAAGTTTTGAACAGTATTTTAGAGTAGTTTGTGGTATTATTTTATTCTGTCATATCATGCGTGGGATTTGTAAACTTTCCTTTTGATGTATGTAATCATTGTTAAAATTTTAGGACGTAAGAAACACGAACGCTTTGTTCTCGTATCTATATTTAATGCTCTTGCTATCTGTGCAATTCAACATGGCTGAAAATTTATGTCATTTCGCTTTGTTTATAAATGCATCAGGTTCCACAGAACCAATATGCATATACCGTACAGGAACACTGAAGTTAAACCGAATATATAATGATTCCTACGAAATTCTCTTTATATTCCCTGTCCTGTAAAATTTAACGATACTGTCCACTTGTGCATGCCTGCCGAAACAGGCGAATTCAACCATTCTTTGAATTTTTTTAATTATTATTTTATCTTACAATGATTAAAGAAAACACTTCGTTTTTTACCACTTGAGCTTTATTAGACTACATGTTTCAGAAGTTAAACTTCCATCATTCAGGTCTGTATAGTAACTAAAATATAAATATATTTATTTTTCGGAATTTGCAAATCATATAATAGATACTAATCACTCATTTCACTCTCATAAATTAAAATTATTACACCTTGTTCCATATAAAGGCCAAATTATGAATTATCTTGAAAATTTAGAAATACAAAAAAACCTGAATTCTAATAATAATTTATTAAATAATATATTGTTTCAAAATTCTTCGCCATTGCTTTCCATTTTTTCTTTGTTTTCAAACTCTGTTCCTTGACTAACCCCTTCCCCTTACTTTCCCCTCTCCTTATTTATAGAACAATTTTATATTTTATATTTTAGTTATTATACAGACCTGAATGATGGAAGTTTAACTTCTGAAACATGTAGTCTAATAAAGCTCAAGTGGTAAAAAACGAAGTGTTTTCTTTAATTATTGTAACATGTCTTACCACAAAGTTAATGCCGAAACAATAAATAAAATATTATTTAATCTTTTTATGTGAAAGTTTTAGCCAATAAGAGAAATTTTTATTTATTTTTGTAAATGTTTCGAATACTAATTCTTTGAAATATAAGTAAGATTTTCACTTCAGCAGATGATTTTTTTGCTTCCATTTGCGCTGATGACGAAGTTCATTGTTTCATGATGCGTTATATTAAAGAGAGGAGTGGTCTAAATGACATCATTAAAATGTTTACAATAACCTGCACCATGATCTGTAATGTAGCTATACGTAAACTTTTTTAAAAGTAAGTAATAATAATTTAAGTTTTTTTGGTGTCTATATATCGGAATCTATATTTGTTTTCGACGTCTTCATAAATTTAGGATGTAAAGGTGACTAGCCAATGAAAGAACCGCATCTTCCTGACGAAGAGACGGGTACGTCTCGAAACCGGTAGACATGAAAATCTCGGTGAGTAGTTATTAACTAATATCATTAACTTTTTTGTAAAAAAAATAAATAAGGTAGTGATAGTGTTTAAATTTGAAAAAAATAAATTTTTAATAATCTAAAACACAAAAATTAATTAACACGTTTAACTCACTAACTAACTAACCATCACGCCGCTTCTCCGCAGGGGTAGGCAGAGAGAATAGAGCGCCACACCACTCTGTCCTTGCAAACATTCTTCGCCTCTTCCACGTTCATGCGTCTCCTCATATATACCCACCGATTGTTAAGACTCCTAACCTGACCACTTTCAAGTATTTGGCATACCTGATCGTGCCATGTTTTTCTTGGTTTTCCTCTGCTTCTTTTCCCACTAACATTCGCCTCATAATTTTTTTTTACCGTTCTTTCCTCACTCATTCGTTCTACATGTCCAAACCATCTCAACACACCTTTCTTAATTTTATCGATAATGCTTATCTCAGCTTTGCATTCCTTCCTTATTTCACTATTCGCACATCTATCATTCATCGTTTTGTCGCACATTCTTCTGAGAGATCGCATTTCGACTACATTTAGTCTACTTTCATCCTTCTTTTGCCAACTCCATGTTTCACTTCCATACATTAGAGTTGGAACCAGGACTCCGTTGTGCACTGCCAGTTTAGCTTCCGCTGATAGTTTTTTATTTGCTTTAACTGATTTCAGTGTACCATTCACTTTGTTCCCAGCATTCACTCTCCTTTCTATGTCTTTATCAATCTTTCCATCCCTAGAAAACATACTACCCAAATACACGAAATCATCATACCCGTTTCGTTGTTTCAAATAAACTTTTATCATACCTAATTCTTAATTCTCCCCTTACGAGTTAAATTACCAAAAAGACAAATTCAATTTAAACAATAATGGTTGCAAGTTCGTGTCGTCCTGACCTTTAAACGGCAGCCGCAAGCCAAAAGAACAAAAAGAACAAATTATCTTACGAGGAAACTTTCCATAATGGACTTTCCTGTAAATGAAAAAACAAATAAATGAAAAAAAGAACTTACTTCCATTTGCCAGACTCGTGTTTACTCACGAATTCTCACATGCAATCTACAGTTTGCCAATAGAAAGCCGCTCTTCTGTTTGCATGAAGCTTTTATTGGCAACTACTGGCCACATGAACAAACTGTGTATCTATAATATCAACATCTAAGTAAAATATGTAGAGTTACTGACTCCAACACGACAATTACCTTTTATTGATATATCGTTTTATACATTACTTTTCTTTCAATTTCCAAAAAGCTGAGACGTTTATTGAAACAAAAATTCGTTAAAATAGGGTATTTTAGGTAACAAAATATTGCCCGTTTAGCTACCACGCAGGAGATCCCAGATTTGCCTCCCAAGGGTGGTCTAAATAAATATTCTTTACTCTAATGTTTTAATATGAATATATAACTAAAGACTGGAATATACGTAATATATATATATATATATATATATATATATATATATATATATATATATATATATATATATATATATATATATATATATATATATATATGTATATATATATATATATATATTTATATATATATATATATATATATATATATATATATACATATTTATAAATATATATATATATATATATATATATATGTATATATACATATATATATATATATATATATATATATATATATATATATATATATATATATATATATATATATACACGGGGCTTACGACCGTCATAGGCTGGTCAAAGTAATCACTTTACACACGTGTAACATTCACCAATTCAATCCATGATTGACGACCACACTACTCGAATTCTTGGATGTTCTAAATACAATATGATCCAATCTCGAAACATTGTGCTTGAATCACAAGAATTTCACTACAGACATCTATTGGTGAGATGAAAGAAGCTTCTTTCATCAGCCCATGACAGTCGTAAGCCCCGTAAATGCCCAGACTTTCATATTCTTGATCATCATGTTGAGATTTCGAAAAAACAATATTAAAAAGAAATCCTATAATTGGAGATAATTCAGATTTTGTGACACATTCAAAATTTGTAAATAAGGAGAGTGTTATTTGTGTTATTTGATTGTGTATATTTTACAACTTTAGGATGGTTTCTTCTTAGATTGAATAAAAATTGCCGTATAAGGTAATGCCCTGTGCATCCGTGGATCCCCCTCACTCCTTCCCTCGTCCTCCCTAGGGAACCTGTTTGCGTCCCGCCACACCACACGGTCCAGGCGGCGGTCGCGAGATGCCCTTTTTCGTATTTTTTCCATCTTTCTTTTTCTCCTTATTTTCTTCCCGACCGCTTGTTGCACCTCCCTTCCGTGTGTGGGTTAGCGTTTGCATACGGATACACGCGATGGAAATTATGTATCTTAATGGACAGGGACGGATTTGCACCGAATTCAACGAGATTATTCATCAATTCATGCTGTTAATTTAAAAAGAAATCTTTAAAAAAAATATAATATTGATATCTTAATACAACGCTTACGACTACTTATGATAAAATATATATAAATCTTAAGTGTAATGGTTTTGTGATTTTTTCATCGTTTTAAAAAGTCAGGAATCCAACTCCCCACCCAAGTATCCATCTTTCTTTATGAACCTTATTCTAGAATTGAGGTCATAATTTCTAAAATGATAAAGCTAAACGCATTTAAACTCTGAATTTTAGTATTAATTGTTTTTATTATTTTATTTGTAAATAAAAATAATGCTTGACACTGGCTGACTGCCAAACACATTTTTTATTTATTTAAAAATTTCACAAATCGTTTGTAAAAAATAACGGGTTCTGCAGCCGCCTCTGTCGCAGCAATGCGTGGTTAATGCATTCGCTTGCTTGTGTTAGTGGGCGCAGTGTACAATATGTGTATGTGTGCGTGCATATGCACGAAATGCACGTCGGGCGCGCCCAGAAAAAACGCGACTCTCCGGGAGATTAACCCTTCCCTCCTCCTCCCTCCCTCGCCGCCCCCCCGTGCCCCGCTCCCGGCTCCAGAATACGCACCTCCAACAATAGCCGACCCGCGGAAACTAGGAATAGAATTAAGGAATAGGTCATAATGCAGAGACTTGGCGAAGACAATATTCTTTGGGGGATTTCGTTGAAACGATGCATTCAAATTTTAGTGGGTACATGCCATCTTACCTACACACAAATAGAGATGTGACTGATGAGTAACTATTACTTTTTCGGTTAGGCGTTTAGAGGATGGTTTCCTTAGTTTTCTCGGTTTACATTACATTTCAGTTAATTTCTTGATGTCTAATTTTATCTAATAAGTATATATATATTAGGTATTAGGAGCCAGAAATACGCAATACGCATGCAAATTTGTGCACTGATTGGGTTGATTAGCTTTTAATTATCGAATTGAACTAATAAATCAATCTTAAAGAAGTCGTTATTTAATACGGTTTTTGATTTCGTTCGCCCACGTCTACATACAAAGTAGGTTTGTAGGTACCTAACTGCTTAGATTCTTTTTCGCTTTGATGATAAAAAGAATAAGGCGTTTTTTTCTTTATTATTTATAATTAGCTTGTAATGTTACGTAATCGTAGTATATGTCTACATCTATTTTAATTATATTTAATTTTACTGTTTAGTAACTGAATTCAACAATATTCATTCTTAAAAAATACAATTTTGTGGTGGAATAAAAAAAAATGAGACACGGAATTGAAATGTTAAGAGATATAATAAATAATGGTAATTAAATAATCTTTAAACGTGCATTTTTAATATATTTTATCTTACTGTGACTGAATTTAGTATTCACGATTAAAGTATGCAATTTCGTAAATAATAGTAATTTTAAAAAATATATTTTAAATAATCTACATGAATTTTTTACTATCTTTAATTTAACTTTTTGATGACTGAAATAAGCAAAATTCATAATATGTACGCCATACCCAATTTTATGTTGAATAATAAAACAATATATGAGTCTCTAAATGTCAATGTTACGATATATCAACAAAACTAATAACTAATCTAAATCAATATCTTTGAGTATTTTTACTATGTTTTATTTTACTGTCTGACTGACTGAAATTAGCAGTATTCATAATCAAAATTCGCATTTTGTGAGAGAATATATTTTTTTTTAAATTGACTCAAAATTGCAAGATTTGATTAAATTTGTGAGTTCGCCACTTGGTAAGAAAAATATAATGTATTTAGTATACGCAAGCGTAATTAATCTATGATTTGATAGTAAGTACAAGATAAGTCTGAATACACATAAAATTGAAATATACTCGTAAGTAGATTATCATGTGAACGACATGACTTTCTTACTTTTATTACCTTTTCATTGCACATTCAGGATTGAGAAAGTATTCCAATAAAAAAATATATTATTTAAATAAAGTTTTCACATTTCTTACAAAGCTCAATTTTTATCAGTTCTAAATAAATTTAGTTTTTAGCTATTCTGATGATACTGATAACATGTTAGATAATTACATCGTCCTGGGGATATGTTGAGTACACGCACGGTGCACCTACCTACATGATTTCCTTGTAAATCCTTGCGTGCCCACACACACTGCACAAGTTCAATGGCATCACCTATCTTAACTTCTTCTATACTATGAACTTGAGGTAACCTATACTTACACCCTTAGGTACCTACATAGGATTGTAGGTTCTGTATTTTACTGCATACAACTCTAATGCGACCTACCTTCGCATTAAAAATCTTTTTCATAACGTCCCTTCCAAAAAGATCGTTTAATTTATTAAAAAAAAAACAACTAACAAAATATAAAATCTATAATAAAAACAATAAAACACGCATATCGTCAGATGATGTTTAACCTTTCAATTAAATTTTCCCTTAGATAGTCAATACTATTTCTTAAAATTTATTGTGATACGGGTTTCGAAGCATTCCGCATCATTTTCAAAAACAGTATGTGAAGCTAAGTCAAAATTTTAGAATTGTGTTTTTGGGACGTCAATACATAACGGGTTGATTCTTATTTTTAATCTTTTTATTTTATAACAGTGGGAACATGGGTTATGGCTTTAGTCATTTTCATTTTGTTAATATTCGATTTCTTATTATTTGTGTTTAAAAAAAATTACATTGTCTCAAAAACATTACGACTTTTTGTTTTAATATTTTTTTTACAATTTCTACGTTATTGTTATTATATGTGATTGTTATGTACCTAGTAATTATTAAATAATGGTACCCTGTGCCACCACGTGAAGCGCAAGAGAAATCCCCTTGATTTCTTGTGTAGTAATTACCGATTATAGACATTACTCGCATATCATTGATGAAAAACATTTAAACGATTTGTATTGCACTATATTTCCTTTAATGTTGTGTTTTTCTTTGTTTGTGAACCATAAATAAATAAATTTAGTTTCCCCTGCATACAGTAGATATTAGTTGCGAAAATATTTTTTTGTCTACAGTAAAAATACTTATCAATTTTATGTTATGCAGTTGGGTTTTAAAATACTAAAAACTGATGTTCATCCATTGATTTTAGTTTGAAATATATTAAATGGTCCAAAAAGAATAATTATACATTGTACTTAAGCTTTAAGTTAAAGATATATGTTATACTATGTTATATATATGTTAAATATGTAGGATCCTCCTTTAAAATTAACCTAAGTACCTCCCTCGTTACATCGTATAAACTTGACCAGATTATTAAATAATTCAACACTGATATTTTATTTATTGTTTCGGCATTAACTTTGTGGTAAGACATGTTACAATGATTAAAGAAAACACTTCGTTTTTTACCACCTGAGTTTTATTAAAGACTACATGTTTCAGAAGTTAAACTTCCATCATTCAGGTCTGTATAATAACTATATTATTATACAGACCTGAATGATGGAAGTTTAACTTCTGAAACATGTAGTCTATAATAAAACTCAGGTGGTAAAAAACGAAGTGTTTTCTTTAATCAATTCAACACTGAATGAAACACTGTAGAAGGATGAAACACCATTAAAAAAGAAGAAGAAGAGTGGATTATTATCCAGCCATCCAGATTATTCGCCATGGAGGATAAAGGGAATAATAAATGTCCGATCTTTGTCATCCTTCTCGCACTCGCTGCACCGGGTAAGCCTTTCCTTTCCAGTTGGTTTCTTACACGATTCGCGAACGAGGCAAATTTGCCGAGAGCTGCCATCATTGTTCTTCCTATTGGCGCAGCCGGAGGAGGGGGGAGAGGAACGTCGCGTCGGGAGGGTGGGGGGAGGGAGGGAGGGACGGAGGATGCGGAAAGGCAGCCATATAAGGTAAGATCCGACAAAATGGATGCTTGCTAATTTTATTTCATACCTACTAAGTTGCCAACTGGTGTTTAACGGAGATTTAATTCATTATTTATCACATTATTTTCGATATCTCAAATAGATGAAGAAGAATATGGAAGTCGGAAGACATTTACACGGCTTACGACCGTCATAGCTTAATCATTATTTATTTATTGGACAGTTTATATAGCGCTGTTTTGGTGAGATAATTTACAGTCATTTTAACATTTAAAAACGACATAACATCATATTACATACATGTTTGTAGTATATATATATATATATATATATATATATATATATATATATATATATATATATATATATATATATATATATATATATATATACATAAATATTAAATTTAAAGGTTGTACTAAACAATAAAAATCCATTTACACTGAAATAGAATAAAATCTTTGTCTTTACAGTTTCGGCATCGATATAAAATTAGTAAAAAAAAACTTAATAACTTCACAAGAAAAGTACTGTTATATGTTATTGTTATATCTTGTGTAAAACTTGGTGTGAATGCAAATTTGCTTTTAGATTAGCACTGTTCTTTAGTCAGCATATGCTTAACCTTATAGTTATGCATAAAAATTATCCCCATAAAAATGTATGAAAATATCACAAAAAAATTTAGAAATGAATAAATTGGGTTTCTTTTACGGCATATTTTTACGTAAATTGTTTTGAAAAAAAAACAACCCTGGAACGAACCCAAATCCAAGATACAAGTATACCACGCCCGATAATAAATAATTGTCCGGTATGCTTGAAGGCAAAGGGAATAAATTATCCACGAAAATTTCATCCGCATAACTTAAAACATTCAAAAATAGCATACTATTAGGTAGATGGATAACCATCCCCTTTTTTAAATGTTTTCAAATGCTTGCCTCAGGGTCTCCCCTAAATTGGCTTAGAATGTCTCATTTTAAAATATGCCCAATGCAGTAACGCATTCCATATTTCCGCATTTTTTCTAGAACACCCCCATCGGAATCAACCCTTGCAATCCTTTCGCCGTAACAGAATTTATTTGGCATTTTAAAGAACACGTTTTTTACAAGAATGTATCAGTGTATTTGAAGACACCGCTACTCGTATTTTAAACATGCCAGTATATCCGCAGTCGATCCACACATGAGGTAGGTAGGAGGTAGGTACATACTTAGTGATGTGTCTCAGTTTCGATTTCACTAAAGCGTGCACTTCCGCTAACTTATATAGCTTAAGTAAATGTAAAATTACATCAATAGATACTTGTGTATCATATATTACATTCAACATAGTATTGAGTTATCTAGTTGCAGTCTAAATCGACTCAGTGTAGCCTCATCATTAATTTAATATATGTTTATAGGGTTAGGACCCCAGTGAAAGTCTCTTGTAGCAGAATAGTCAAATCAAAATGGATTTACAACTGAACAATTCATCTCATAAATGTAAGAATTTACATCTCAACATGGATGAAGAAGAATATGGAAGACTGGATATTTACAGGGCTTACGACATAGTCATAGGCTTGTTTAAGTGATCATTTTATACACGTGTCACATTCGCCATCTTCACAAATTATTTTACTAGAAATTTGAGAAGTGTGGTTGTCAATCTTGGGTAGAGTGGTGAATGTTACTCGTGTATAAATATAATAATAAAAAAATAACAATCAATGAAAAATTCATAGTTTTAGACTATGATGTTCTCCGCGTTAATCTAACCATGATGTTATGTGAAAACACTAAATAATAAAAAAATATTTTAAAAAAGATGTCAATATAAACATCTTCGAAGTCGACAAACCCTGATTCATGAACAAAAGTTTGGACGCACTGAAAATATTATGAATTGTAATAATCATTTAATCAAATGAATGTCTATTTCATTTCAAAAAGGTAGACAAGTCGGTAAATTGAATAATCGGTTTCGCATGCCATGAAACTAATATTTCTTTCTTTTTTATGTGTATGTATATTAAGTTAAAATAGATAAAAAAAATAAAAAAATGTCTCTAAAAAGAGCTCCACCGACACGACACAAGGTGGCTTGGTGGGTCTCTGCAAAAAAAAGTTAGTTATATTCCTATTTTTTGAATGAATGTATACCATAAATGTATTTATATGTATGTATATAGTAAACAAATAAATGTTGATTAAAAAAAATTGAAAGGTAACAAGTTATTGAATTCATTGCTCTGTATCGCATGTCGTATAACTTACATAGGTAAGTAACATGTAAATATTCCTGTCGCGCATCTCGTGTCTTCATTCAGGATAAAGAAACACGAAGAAAACATATAATACCCTCCCCTAGCGGATTCACAGCCGGAGGGTCCATAACTCTTTCGCACCCCTTTGGATGAAGAACGTTCTTTTGTCGCGAAATGTTTACAGAGGAGTTCCTCGGCGGCTCCCCTTCGGTAAAAAAGGCACGGTTTAATTTATCCGGTGCCGACTCGTTCCACATTTGGCGCCATCTATTTGCATGAGGTGTAGGTAGGTACTCGACGCGAGATGCGCTGGGAAGCTGGAGGAATAATAGCGGAAGCACTTCGGTTTACAACCGGCTAAAATTGATTACGTTCGGGTGCCCAATTTACATAAATTAAGAATGAAAAAAAAAATCTAGGTACCTCCATAGATAGTTTTTTTTCCATTAGTGGAACAGTGTTCCCATGTCAATATGGTAAAATTGCATTTGACGGTACTTTTTAGAAGAACAAAACGTAATTCAAAAGGGATGTGGTTATGTTATATGTTCTCATCATAATTAAAATATATTTATATATATGAAACAATTTAGAAACATTGTTCTTGAATCACTGGAACTTCACTAGAGACATCTATTGGTGAGATGAAAAGGAGCTTTTTATTGAGCAGAAACTTTTATATTTGTATGTGAGGTCCAAATCATAGATTATTATCACACACATCGCTCACTCCTTTCAAGAACGTCATAATACAAAAATCGTCAGTTTTCAGTTGTGCATGTTTTCGGAATGCCCAGAAAATCTACTATATCCCAGAAAAAGAGGCATATTTTTTACTTAATATTTACCCGCTACAGGGCAGAAAATGATGTTTTTGCATTTGGAAGAAAATATATTGTTTAATTATTTATTTAAATGTGTTAAATATTTTTCAAATGGAGAAAAAACCTTCAGGTTTTACCTAAAAAGATGTGTTGCACAGTAAAAAGTTCAATAAGTGGCTTGATATTTATTTTTAATACATTGTGTTATAGTTTTAAACTTTAAAAACGTTCTCCTGAAAAATCAAGTTTTTTTTTATTTATGACGTCCTTGAAAGGAGTGAGCGACATGAGAAACGCCAGAAAATATAATTTTCATATTTATTATTTTAGCTTATAATTTGACCAGTTAATTTTTTTTACAACATTTTAAGTGTGTCCAAATACTTAAATATAAGAGTTTCTGCTCAATAAAAAGCTTCTTTTCATCTCACCAACAGATATAATATATTTATTGAACTTATTGGTTAAGGGGGGTGTACGTTGGCGGTCCATTTGTTTTAATTTAATATATTCCATTAAGGCCCAGTATACGATAAATCGCCACTTAATTTTCTTTAAACCCAGTTAACATCGATTATTTGCTTTCATTGTTATGAAACGTTAAAGTTGTTGAAATTCTGGCTTCAAATACCTTTTTATATTTATATTTATCTTCGAAATAAATACACAGTTTTGAAAAGAAAAGAATTTTTAAAGGAGTTAAAAAAAGTATAAAAATATTTTTTAATATAAGTAGGTATACATTATTCTTTTTTTATAAAGTGTGCGAGGAGACACGTCTAGCCCCTAGCGCAGCCGGTCGCTTGTCGCTGAATTTGTACATTTGAGATCTCAGCCTCAAACAAAAAGTCAACTAGTATGATTGGTCAATATTTGTACCTTTAAGAGTTGTTTTGATTAGACGGTATACTAATTAGGTACTTGACAAAAGCTACAGGATATAATATAGATAGCAATGGATAAAATATATAGAAAAGGAAACGAAATGACGGGGGGATGAAGAAGAACCTGAGAAAGGGATGATATGATAGACATTTGATATAGTAATCACTTTTTGTGTGTAGGTGTGTATTAGGTTAAAAGGGTTAAAAACAATAAAAAAATGTATTCTAAAAGAATTCCACCGACAAGACCCACAAAGTGGCTTGGTGGGTCTCTGCAAAAAAATTAAGTATGTATAAAATTATTTTTAAAATAAATTTTTACAATTTATGGTAAAAAAAAGTTTCATTGAGAGTCAGCGAAAGTACATTTTTCACCAGAAGAGGTAATTATTCCATAGTCTGTCACCATAAACAAAAAGGATGTACCAAATAATGTTATGTTATATAGTGGAATATGGAATGGAATATTGCATATTCTCTCCTGAAAAAGTGAAGAAGAAAATTTTATAAAAAATTAAATCTTATAGTTCAAATCAAGGGTGCCGCCGGGTGAAAATATTGGTTAGTTATAGCATACCTTGTAAAGCTTTACCCAGTTGCGCTGTAGGCGGGTTTCTAAATACTGCTATCTCGTATTTACCTAGAAACTAATCAAATATATGAAAGTCTGCGGTTTGGTCTAATTTCACGCCTGTGGTTAGATGTTATGTAAAAACATGGCCCTATTTGATAAAAAATATATAACTGCATGCATACATACACGTACACATTACAAAATGCACCTAAGAAGTATAAAATCTTTAATCTATAATTTAAAGCATTGGTGCAAATCGTCAATCTTGTTTGTTATATACACATATAACTTTTGTTTGTATACCTTTATATGCAACATTAAAATTTCTTTGACAGTCGCCGTGGTGTAGTTGGGTAGATGCTCGACCCCGAAACTGGGCTCGCGGGTTCGATTCCCACCAATAGCAACGTAAACTCAAGAATGATTTATTTTCAATTGGTCTGAGTGTTTGTGATTATTTTTTTACATTTGCCTTCCTTATCCTTTCTATCCTGCCTGTAATAAAAAATAGAGGCTTCGCGGGTTATTCCTTTTTTTAAAAAGTAAAGTAAAGGAATTTTAAAGTTTATTTTGCATTTTAAAATGTGTATGTATCGTAGGTACTTGATAAGTACCTACCTAATACGCAGAATCGAGAAAATACTTACCTTTATACAGACCGAGTCTCCGAGAAAAGCGGATATCTATAATTATTGTGGAGAATGTGTTTCAGATCCCCCTTTCAGTGCTCACGCGCATGTGCGTGGCGTGAGAAAAACCGAAATAGCTGTCTAACCCTTCGCATTTATCGCGAAGAAAAAATATAATCAAAACAGCGCCATGGTAATACAAACTTGCATGCATAGAGAAGGGAGCATCACGTGGAAAACACGTGCCTAACCATTTTTATCCGAAAAAATCATTAACCCCCTTCAAACAATCAAACGTACGTTGGCAGTCAATTTTTGGAATGTCAATTAGTAGATAACAGGGAGATTCATATATCCATTTTATGTCAATCATATTCAATTAAATTCACCATATTTTTATTCATTGCTATTTTGATCTATAGGTTGGGTGGGTGTATGTATGCATGTATATTTATGTGAAATAACTGTAAATTAAACACGTGTATAGAAATATGTACCTACGTAAAAAAAATCCAATTGGAAAATACAGTATGTTATTTTATCAAACAAAGACCATAAAAAAGTTTTGAATGATACAAATTTAAAAAGGTTACCAAGGTATTTAATAACAACTTTCACCAGTTTATTATGTTTCTATATCTACATATTTTATCTACATATTTCTACAAACATAATAAATTGAAGAAATTCATATTTCCACTGGTGGTTTTTGGGACTGTCATCTTTTTATAACTTTTGAGAGCTGTTTTCTGATTTGCCATGGATACTTTTATAATACATATATAAAATTAGATCAGGAAACTTATTACGATATAGCAGTGGTCTCTAAAATCAATAAGGATGTGAGCTACTTTCAGGAATTGAACTTGTCTGGTGAGCTACCTATATAAATTCCCTCTTTATAGTTTTTTTTATCATCAGCCCTTATCGTACAGTTTAAATAAATAAGAACATCAGATTAACAATAAAACATACAATGCGTACTTTAAATATGAAATATTTAAATATTCAAAAAAATATTATTTTTTGACATCTCATCAAAGATGAAGAAGAATATGGAAGTCTGGGCATTTACGGGGCTGACGACGGTCATAGACTGGTTTAAGTGATCACTTTACACACGTGTAACATTCACCAATTCTACCCATTATTGACAACCACACTACTCAAAGTCTATTAGTATTCTAGTAGTGTGGTTGTCAATAATGGGTAGAATTGGTGAATGTTACACGTGTGTAAAGTGATCACTTAAGCCAGCCTAGGACGGTCGTCAGCCCCGTAAATGCCCAGACTTCCATATTCTTCTTCATCTTTGATGAGATGTCAAAAAATTATATGAAAATAACTCCTGTAATTGGAGATAATCCAGATTTTATGAACAAGTATTTGGACACACTCAAAATGTTGTTAAAAAATATATATATTTATTTAAAAACAAAATAATTATGGAGAATAGATGTAATTAAAAATAAACATAGTAACAAAATTTACTAGGCAAATTTAATATCCTACGCGAGCCACTGAAAAAGTCTTGGTGAGCTACCGGTAGCTCACGAGCTACAGTGTGGCGATCACTGCGTTAGAGGCTTCTAAAAATACGAATTATTTATTTAATTTTTCAATTAATTGGTGCAATGTCAATGATAATATATATTCTACTCGTCAATCACCCTCCGGACTACAGATCATATTAGCGACCCGCATGCTTTAATAGGAGACAACAGACAACCCATCAGTTTTATTTCCCCGTCAATATTGGCAACCACTGGGGCTTAAACTCAAAGCAATCAGACTTTAACTATGTATTTTTTGTGTTGTCTTCGTCTTCTATTATTTTCAAATATTACACACGAAGCTTTTTAAACACGAGAGAAACATAATAAAAAATTTAGTAAGAGTTTTTTTTTTATCTTTGATTTAAAAAAAACGTATCAATTATAATAATATGTTTAAGATCAAGTAAAGTTTTTTACTAACATTTCTTTGTGGAATTATTTTATTTAAGAAAACAATTATTTAGCTTATTCCACTGTTATTTAATTTTACCAGTGACCGGGTTTTACGTTACTGAGATAATCAAATGTTATATATATGTGTGTATATATATATATATATATATATATATATATATATATATATATATATATATATATATATATATATATATATATATATATATATATATATATATATATATATATATATATATATATATATATATATATATATATATATATATATATATATATATATATATATATATATATATATATATATATATATATATATATATATATATACATATATATATATATATAAATATATATGATCAAGTTTATTGAAGATATATATAATCAAGTCCACCTCCGTAGTGTAATAGTCAGCACGCTCGGCTACCGTTCTAGAGGTCCCGGGTTCGATTCACAAGGGGGGTAAAATAAATATAAGTGATTTTTTCACTGTAATATTTATTCAATACTACCCTGGACTGGTACCTGAAGCGGAGGGCTGATCACCTTTCCTTCATATGTAAACGATCAAAATAACATTGCGTTTATGTGACGCAGTGCCCTATGCACCATTGGGGTGCGGATAATCGTTTTATTATTATTATTAAGTTTATCGATGTTTTTTTAAAAAACCAATTTTTTTTATCCATTCAGTAAAATAAAGGGGAAAGATGACCAATACAATAAAATAATTACTATTGGTATCTTCATGTATCATTCAATTTTGGATGCTTTGCCAAAAAAGAATATTATTAGGCTCTATATATTTGAAAAATATAAAATATAAGCAAAAGATGAATATTCTTGAATGAGACACACATATTCATATACTGTATACATATATTTAAATATGAAGGGATATGTAAAATATTTCATAGATATGAATATGTATTCTTTCTATCTACATATATTTTATAGAATAAAACAACAAGTAAGTTGTTTTTTATACTTATATTTTGTACTTATAATTTGATGGCCACCATTTAATTTTTTTTAAATTTAAATGTTTTATTTATATATTTAATAATAATTAATTAAACTATTTGAAATATAATCAATAACTTTGGTTTAGGTAACTGTTCAAAAATACGTATCATATCGCTACACTTTAGCCATAACTACGATACACATAAGGGGTATAAAGTTCCAAGCCGGTCAAGAAAAAACATCCCCTGTATGGGCCCCCTCTTTTTTTTAATTAGACTTCCCCTATTATTATGTCACTATAAAAACCATACAAAAGAACTTCGCAATAATATTACATTGTAGCGACAACAGAAAACACACGTCATTGTTTCATTGTTAATTTGTTTATATAATATATTACAAAAAACTAGCCAATTTTATTTCAATGTAAATTATTAGTGAGTTTTTACTTATTTTAGGCCATTGCATATTTACACAGGTTTTAATAATTAATGCAATATACATGTTCAATAATGGGCAGAAAGGTAAACGTTACAAACAAATGCCAGGTCGTAAGCCCTGGGATATACAGATTTCCATTTGCTCTCATTAAAAAATTAAAAATGATTCATGTTTCATATCAAGTTTCTTAGAATTTTGCTGAAAACACTTTTTAGAAAATATTGTTCAGATAAATTGCGCATTTTAATGGTCGAAGAATCAAAACAATTACTTCATACTGTTTTTGTACGACTTTTTTTTTTAATCTACAGATATATTGCAATTAACATCTAGGTACTATTGCGCATTAAGGCGTCGATACATGTATTTTGAATTCGTATTAATATTAGAATTTATAAAAAACACCCCTCTCAATCATATTCCTTATAAAATTTGTTCTCACAATCTGACTTTTGGGTATAATAACGAAAAATTCAACAATACAAAATACGTGTTATTTTTGCTATCAAAAGAATTAAACATCAGGTGGAAAAGGCGATTATATTCACTGTGAGGTTATCCAAATCCCCAGACCTTCGTCCTTTTATTATCAAATATAAAAGGTTAAGCTAGAAAACATTTTTGAACTCGTAGTAAATAAAATACATAGTAAAAGGGATCAATTTCGCAAAACGAAGATTATAACTTGTCGTAATAAAAGGTAAGGATTTTTTGCTAAGGGCTGCAAATTATTTACCAATCATTCGAGCATTTTTACCTGTTGTAAACGGCGAGGGTCCAACGCGCGCAGAACACACGATCAGGTAGAAGAATCTGCAAGGTTTCTGCAAAATCACGTTATTTTCTGAGAAATAAAAACTATCTCTTACAAAAAATAACAGAGATAGCGGAAAAATAAACGGTCGGATTTTTTGTAAGAATTCTCCGAACTAAGACTGATCGCAGACACCCCCGTACCCGGCCTATTGGGGTTGATTGCTTCGCGAACAGATCCGCATCAGTAGTATCCATTATAAATATATTTATTCCTTTATATTGTTTCGGCATAAACCTTATGGTAAGACATGATGAAATTGTAAATGAAAACAATGCCTAATTGTACGAGAATTCAACTATTGATATGATAAACCGGTGACGTTTCTCAAAACTGGCAGATTAAAGGTAAAAGATTTGAATTAATCAATGTTTTTATATGTGTGAATTTTACTTTTTTATATACCTAAATGTATTTTAAAACAAAGAAGAAGAAGAACTTTTATTAAATTTCAATAAATTAAATACATGAATGTGATTGATATAGTACAAACCTAATATAAAATACTTAAACAAAATATGAAATAGTAAATAAGTGGTAAAATAACATTATGAATCAATAATTTTTTTTAATTGTGGATGTCCTCATTGAAAAGTTGCATTTCCAATATTGCACCGGAAAATCCTTTAAATACAAAATGTATTCAATCAAAATCTTAATTAAAGTTGCGACAAAACGTGACCGATGCAGTGTAAAACCAATATAAAATAATTAAAACTCATAAAACGTAACTATTTCACAAGCTAGAATTCCTGATTACTTTATAATGGAAAGTAACGTTTTGGTGAGGACCTCCACAATTATATTGTATATTGGTTTCCAGTCCGCCCCATCCCCTATCGAACGCATCGGGGGTGATCTTGTGCAATTTACAGTTTCAAAATTTTAGAATTTCGCCCTGTCACAATGTAAACATTATTCCGGCTTCGGGACCGAATAACTGTGAGCTTTGGGATAGTTTTTTGTTGTTTTTCTAGTCGCAAAAAATACCAATAGGAATCCGTGTGCGAGGCAACGCGTGATAACTACCTGTGACCGTTTCTTTAGTAATACGAGAACTTCACAGATATCTGAAAAGGGTCATTGTGTTCCAAGACAACTAATGCATTATTTTGCCATATTACTCGGCACAGAATGCACATTGCGCTACAGGGAGTGTTCCACACACTAATGGAGGATATTACATTGTGTTAAAAGCTTATAAGACTGATAAGTTTGCAATTTTGTGTTTGAATAAAAACTATAACGGTATAAAAGTGACAAGTATTGAATAAAATAACAATTATATTTTTTTTACATAAATTTATCTCGAAAGAACTATGTAGTTATTGTTTTATTCTATAAAATACCTCCTTTCGTAGCGTGATGGGCCACCGTTCTGGAGGTCACGGGTTCGTTACCAGTGGGGGTCATATAGATTAGATTGAATTGAAAAAAATCAGATAAGATTGAAAAAAGCACTCATGTTTATTCGACCCTCCCTGAGAATCAAACCCGGAACCTCCAGTACGGTAGCCATTACACCTACGCTACCACCTACCGTTTCACATTATCATTACATTTATTATTATTATTATACAGATTTAAAATATGTGTTTATTTTCCTTTTTTGTAAAGGTACCTACCTACTATGCAAATATTATCCCGTATTAATCTTTACTACGCTCCTTTTAAAATTTAATTTCTAAATTATATCAGCTGTTAGACGCTACCCTCGCAATTAGAAAAAAACAGTCACCGCGATAGCTGTTGCTGATAATATATTTATTTAACATTTCACACGCTACGTCTGTGCGGCGGGGCGGGGGAGAGCGGTGAGCGGCGCGGGTAGCGGGGCGCCAACCCTCGCCTGTCACACGAGATGATAACAAAATAACAGACCTTTGAACTTTGTCACCAAAAAATATGCAGAACTCTCGTGAATTATAAAACAATAACACATCTTTTTTTTTAGATGGGAGTTGTATTTATTATATTATTTTTTGACATCCCAACAAAGATGAAGAAGTCTAGGATATTTTATATTCCATATTCTTCTTTATATGTGTGTTGACATGTCAAAAAATAATATGATAAATAACTCCTATAATTGGACGATAATTCGGGTTTGTGAACAAGAATTTGGAAAATAAATGTTGTTGCATTTATTGTTCACCTTGCTTATTATGTACAACTTTCGCCCTTGAGGTAGTATTTTGCGAAAATGGCGCTTTGTAAATTATCCAAATTTATTATTATTATTTACAAGGTTTTTAGATAAATTAGTGCATTTTTTCTTCTAGCTAAAATCGTGTTATTTTTACAGGAATAGGAATAGGAAGGATAAATTAGTGTAGGTCAATCAGAAACATCTCAAAATTTGCTCATTGCTGGGAGAAAACCACCTAAAACTCCTCAGGAGAAGCCGGACTGTTGACTATCGTCAACAGGCCTTCCGTTCCACTACATAGAAGAGGGGTTCGGCATTTTGTGTTCTTGCTAGACAATAGCATATCTACGGCTTCTCATTGAGATAAGGTAAATTAATTTTAAAGTCAATTTGATTATGGTATAGTTCATAGGTTGGCAAAGAGAGTAACTCTTCACCTCTTAAGTTCGGCTCTAAGAATTCATGCGATCAATATTCTTCAAACTTTTTTTGGCAAAACACTCAGAATTGGATGATGCTTACTGTTTATTGATGTACATACGTTTTATTGACGAGAGATTGAGATTATATATATATATTTTAATATAAATATATATAAATAATATATATATATATATATATATATATATATATATATATATATATATATATATATATATATATATATATATATATATATATATATATATATATATATACATATTATGAAGGTTTTTTTTAAAACTATTTTACATGCCTCGAGCGAGATAGCGAGATAGTTTTTGCCTAGAATTTTCACTCATGAATTACATGAAATTATAGTTACTTTAAACAAAAAGAGAAAACCCACCCACGAGTAGGCATAGTATGAAACTCAAAAGTTGAGGCCAAAGCAGGGTCATGATAAGCGATGTTGCATAAGCCGTAGCTAGATTTCAGAGTCAGTTGGACGTTAGGTAATTTAAAAAAAACTATTTCTAATCATCTAAAATTTAGATACGGTATTTTATCTTGTTGAAGTGTTGATAAAATTAAGCCCTTAAGATTTCTGCAACTTACAAGTTATCAACCAAAACGTGTTGAGTGTTGTATCACCATGCACAACGTTTCTCTGCAGAGATAGTGGAAGTTGGATAGTATATACCCATCTACAAAAATACTAGAAGCTGTTTTTTTTTAATATTCAGCGAGCAAAATAAATCACTCCAAGCAATATGTGAAATTTCAGACATCTGAGTTGATTTCACGGGGTGGTTACATCCAGTGAAGTGGTGTGGCAAGCATGAATATTATCAATCTTTAATTTATGTTTTACTTAGTAAATACCACTATTTCTTAAAATCTACTGTGACACGTGTTTCGCTACGACCGGTATAGGTGTTCGTTATGGAAATTGCTGATTTAACTACGTAGTGTAGATAACTTTACTTCGGCCTTTTTATTTCAAAAGAATTTGGCATTTGTAACCGCTTATTGATCCGTTTTGTCAGGATGTTGAAAATATATTTTTTTAATGGTGAATACTTTTTTTACTGAATAAGTTAAAACTTATTTCTTTTAACTTTTTTCTTTTAAAAACCATATATGTATTTATTTTAAAGAAAAACTTATTTTGTTCAATTCAAAAATGTTGTACTTATTTTTTAAAAAATTACCTTTTTTCTAATTACCTAACGTCCAAGTGACTCTGAAATCTAGCTACGGCTTATGCAACACCGTTTATCATGTCCCTACTCAGGCTTCAACTTTATAAGTTTCATAGCCTATGCCTACTTGCGAGTGGATTTACTCTTTATGTTTAAAGTTACTATAATTTCATGTAATTCATGAGTGAAAATTCTAGGCAAAAACACTCGCTAAAAAAAATTACCTTAAATCTTACCTGGGTTAAGGTAAAAGAAAATTAAATTGTGGGTTATCAAATATCTCGCATTATCGATGCCCTGATGTTTGTAATTAGTTTGTCAAAGTTAAAAGTTCAGAAATTATTTTCTGAATCGGTATCTATACGATGTGTCTAAATTTTATCGATATAATATTTTTGCCAACGTCCGGCAATTGTTTTTCACTAGGCTTACCAAATTCTGACATGTTCAACAGGAACACCGAAATGCCCCTAGCGTGCAGAACAGTGAAATAAAAGACAATGTATGTTACAGTTAATTATTTGTAGACTTTTTTGTCATCTATAATCAAATTTAACTTTTACCGGGACGTGAAGTGAACCGGACGAACACATTAATAAAATTATGATTAGTCATAATTTCTTATTTTGTTTTTACCTTATGTTTTTTATATTTTCTAATTTGTTATATTTTATAATTTGTTTATTTTAAATATGCTTCTTACCTTAGGTTTTCTCATTTATTTCTTTTAAATATGCTTACTGTGCCTATTTATCATACCTGTTTATTGTTTTTATATTTTGCCATGTATTAGTATTAGTTTTGGTTATTTAAAAATATCTTTTTTGTTACTTTATTATTTGTGTTTCAGTCTTGTTAACCTTAATCCCATGTCCCAAAATGAGAAATAGAAATTACTCATCGGAAATATTATTTGCATATACGATTCACGTATGTAATATGTTTTTGAAATAAATAAATGAAGTAGATAAAATAAATAAATAAAAAACACTGGGATTTTGTCAAAAAACCGGGACTGTCCCGGTCAAACCGGGGCGTCTGCGAACCTAGTTTTAACTATGTATTTAAATAAAACAATTCATATGTCTTGTTTATTTTTTGTTTATTTTCACACTGTTCAAACTAATGTACAGTATTTCATACTTTATTATCTTCGAAAAATAATTTACAAATTCGTTTAAATAATTATACGAGTTTTAAGTATCCAGACGCCACTGCTTCTAGCTGAAAAGTTGACACTATGTTCGCACGCCCCCTAGCAACTGAAGTCGTTAATTACAAATTATTTTTTGGTGACAGATTCACGATTAGGGAATAACTTTTTGTAGCAAATTAGCTCTGAGTAAATGTGTTACCATTTTAATTTAATTAGTCTCGCAGCGCTTTCCCTATGAAGATAATTCTATTAAAGTAACAAAATTCTTATTACCCGAATTCGCACTCATTGGCGATAGAAAAAAAAGTACACGAAAGAAGGTGTATGTTACTTCATTGTTCTACTGATAGATATTTATTCAATATTACCCCGGACTGCTTGGATGTCCAAACTTAAAACACAGTAAGGGACATTTTTTTGTAGTACGTTTTTTTTTTGCATTTTTGGATTTAGTAGCATCTACTTAGTCCAAAAATGCAATAAAAACATACTACAAAAAAATGTCCCTTGCTGTGTTTTCAGTTTGGACAGCCGTGCTGCCTGAAGCGGAGGGCTGATCACCTTTTCTTCATGTGTTAACGATCAAGATAACACTGCGTTTATATGATGCAGTGCCCTATTAACCATTGGGTGCAGATAAGGGTTAAAAAAAATTGATAATTTACAAAATAGAAAAGTCGCCTAAAGTGTTGCACAAGTCTTCACAAACCCTTCCTTCTAAAAACAATATCACCCTTAACTTAATCTATAATTGCCCGTTACAAATGTTGAATCAACTGGTAGGTAGGTGGTACCTGCAGCAGATGAAGGATATAAAAATGTGGATAATTTGTGGGTATGAATTTGAGAACTTTGATTATTCTCATCTTTCCGCAATAAATGTCTAATATTAACTATTCTCCATGGGCCATTAAATCTCAAAAGGACCTAGAGTAAATTTTATGACCGCGCGACAAAAGATTTTATAGAAAACAAGATATTTTATTGATGACACATAAAATGTCGGCTATAAACTGAGGTTTTCTAAATCTTGTTTTGAAATCACAAAAAAAATCTGATAAATTCCAATAATGCTTACTGTCGCAAAACATCCAGTGAGTATTATTTTAAAATTGCTCAAAATAATGACCACAAAATAATATGTTATATTTACTTCATAAACACTCATTGTTTAATACATTTCCTGACATTACTTTACTACGAAGAAAGCTTACAAAAATGCAAACATTTACTTCTACTACTTCTGCAATTTTCTTTGATTTGAATTTATTAATTGAAATGATAATAATAATAATAATAAATTTGGATAACTTATATAGCGCCATTTTCGTAAAAAAAAATACCTCAAGGGCGCTTCACTGTGAATGAATTGGGAAAAATATTATGGTGGAAATGATTTAGCAAACAAATGTGTTTTTAGTCTTAGTCTAAAGATCATCTCACTCTCACTATTTCTAACCATTGGTGGAAGAGCATTCCACGCCGTCGGTCCTGCAACAGCAAAGGCACGCTCGCCAAATTTAGTGCGTTGGTTGCGAGCTGGTAAGATCACTTTGCCCATTGCAGATGTTGTAGCCGATCGAAGCGTGAGACGTCTATCAACCAATTCATCTGGAATACACAGCTCCTTAAGATACTCTGGAGCCATATTGTGTATTGATTTATACATGAGTAGGCAGAGTTTATACTCAACCCTTTCGGGAAAGCGTAACCAGTGGAGTTTGCGAAATAGTGGAGTGATGTGACTGAATTTAGAAATTCCAAAAATTAGTCTCGCTGCTGCGTTTAACACTGATTCAATAAGAGGCTAAACAAACGCTTTATTCCTAATGACAATACTATTTTATTAGTATTCCATTCGTGATTAATTTTCATTTAATATTAAAATGCTTAATGAACTACAAAGCAATGAAATTTTTGTGGTGTTATTTAAATCCCAGCTAAATTTATTTTTGAATTTCATTTATTTATTTGTATTATATTAAAAGCTTAGAATATAAAACTCTTTATCCGCTCATCTATCGAAACAAAAAAATAACGATCTTCTCCAGTATAAAAACATTATTGTATGTAGTTAAAAGTGCATACATCATTCTTCACAATCACTTAAGGATCGGAAAAAGCCGGAAGCATAAAAACCGCATTCAAACAATCCTGCTTCCTCTTCTTAATCAACATATGACATTCAAATAATAATGACTACCTTTCCACGTACAGACTTGCCACTGCCTTCTTGTTTTCTTATACGATAGAGAAACCGAACCATTAAAAAACAATTTTGATTATTTCAAATTATAAAGCGGCGGGGTTGCTATTGCAAATAGAGCATGAAGCCTACCCTTTGCGATAAGAAAATATTTAAAAAAAATTACTTATCATATTTGAATGTTTTGCGAACCTGTTGAAAGAAGACCGACCAGTCTGTTCATGACGGCGACGACGAAACCCGGACACTGGTCAAATTTGATATATGTATGTGGAAAAACTCTATGGTTGTTATTTTATTATATAAAATGCAGTTCCATCAATATATGTCACTACAAAACTTAAATCTAATAAAATAAGACCGGTTACAAATATAAGTTGCTCATGAAAAATCTATTTACAAATAGATTATTTTATACATACAGGATAGAATATGGGCGATTTTAAGCCCCCAAATTCTATCCTCACCTCATCCTTTTAAATTCATTATTTTCTGTACAATTATTACAGATTCTAACGATTTTGTTGTGTTTTAACTAGTTTTTCAAGAGCATTAAGTAGGAATTAAAAAAAAAACGTAAGAAACTTATGTTAATTCACTATATTCTTTATGATTTCGTTAGTTTAAAATGCCAGTTTGCCTTGTATTTTTGGTCTATATAAAAGAATTTGTATTTATTTACTTTTTTCGCTTCGTAAATAAAAAATATCGTTTTTCTCGCTAAAAAAATTAAAACATGTGTACTTCTTATACGAATAATTGTGAAAACTTACAGAATCGAAGACGAATGGTACTACAAAGTAACGTTTTATGAATGTTTTACTTTGTTAAAATACTAATTGTTAAACGCTTGTAGATACCCCATAAACTGACATAATCATTTAACATACATATTTCCCATATGAGATAGGATACGTAATACATTTTCTGACGTTTACAGTGGGAAAAAAGCAAAAAGTATCATGCACCTTGCCATAAGAAGAAAGGCCTAATACATTTATTCGCTCATTGTATAACAGAAGACAGTGCACAGGTTATCAAAACAGATTAAATAAAAAGCCTTCAACAATGGCTGGCTTAATACACGTCACACTCCATACTAGAGGAACAATACCCGTTCTCGGTAGATTGCAGCCGGTGCAAAAAAATGCACTGTGCCATAATAAATCTGTTTTATCGTGGGCCTATCAACGCATTAGGGTTGCGTTCACGAAATGGGTTTGTGGGTAAAAATGGCGGTAAAAAACCGATTCTCCCACGCAACCCTTTCGGTCCGCGATTGGCGCATGTGCAAGATGCAACCGTTTCATACCTGACCTAGATAAGAATGGAAATGCATACAATCAGGGTATTTTTTATTCACAGTTTTTTTGCAACGGATGAGTTGTATAAACACGAGTACTTACCGGAGATGCTTTTGTGCAAGGGTCTTATGCAATCAATGGTGACGACACCCCTTTGTCAATCTTATGCGTATTTAGATGTCTTCTAATCGACTTGAAAATGCATTGACAATAAGGAATAAACATTTAACGATGAAGTAAAACAATTTTCAAGAAATCTAAAAATAACAAACCATACCTAAATTTACCAAAATAATTCCAATAAAAAACATATGATAATTTTTTATTCGTATGCCGACCAGTTGCTGAAAAATATAAACGGTTGAGATACATGTTACCACACTTAAAATTACTTATTATATCATAAGATTATTTAATTCTACCTTTATCCATCCGCAATGGTGCATAGGGCACTGCATCGTAGCGACACAGTGTTATCTCGATCGTTAATTGCATGAAGGCGATTTGATCAGTCTAGGACGATATTAAATAACTACGAGAGTGAGAATCACTTATATTTATTTTCGCCTCCCTGGGAATCGAACCCGGGACCTCCAGCACGGTAGCCAAACGCGTTGAACTACGGAGATGGACAAAATTGCTAAATACAATATTTTTATTTTGGTTGGTTGGAAGATATTGCTTTTTAGCAATGTAAATGCTTTTTAGCAAATGTACTTATTTATTTTCAGTACATGAAGTTTAAATAAATAAATATTACTTATTCTAACAGTAAGCATGCTAGATTTAATTTCCCACTTGGTCACCCAAAATGTAATAAAAAATCTCAAACAAAAACTACCTTTATCTTTCAATAGTCAAACTTTTTGGAATAATGTGCAAAAAATCAACATAATAAAAGAGTTTTTCAGTTCAGGATGTTTTTCAGGATGAGTGATGAAAATAAAAACTTAATTTGTGATAAACTTTAAAGGAAAAAGGATAATACCAAATTAGGGGGAGAAATATATTTCGACGCAAAATCGATTTGGTGATTAGCGTAATTGCCAAAAAAGAAATTATTGAATAAATATAAAAGCCAATGTAATTTTTACATGTATTATATTTATGATTTTTTAAAATATCATTATTGATTAATACATCATACATGCAATATGTACGAGTAAATAGATGTAAAAGGTGCGCTCTGATTTTATAAAATAAATAATTACACTTTTATGTATAGTGCGTTTCATATTAATTGGCGAGTAATTTTAATTTGCTTCATAAAGATTGTATTTTTTTACACTTTAATTCACGATTTTATATGGGATACTAAAATATTTTTCACGAGTTGCAGGTGCCCTTAGTTCCCACACAACCCTTCTGTTCCCCTGCTCCCCTTACCCCTACCCTTTCCCCCTTAACCCCTAAATGCCATCCTTCTTGATAATATGCATCTTTCCAAATCGCACCAGACATTTGATATCAAAGAGAGGTTCAAATTGAACCATTACTTACCTATTTTATGTAATGATTATCATTTTTCTCAAAATTAATTCAATATTGAATATATTCAGTGGTGCAAAATAAAATATGAAGTTTTGTTAAACAACCCAATGACCAATGTTGGATACAATGCACTTTTTGATCATTCACCATGGATAAGAGATGTAGAGGGCTTATGTCCAAAAAGGATAAAGAAAGTTTTCAAAGTACAAAGGAATTTAAATTATGTACATTTGTTTCTTGAATGTTTTTCGCAGACACTTTGTGGCACATTTTATAAACTTTATAAAATAAAGCATCGGAAGGGAAGGGTAATTAACTATAACCTAACTATGATTATTTCAATGTTTTATTAGTACATAGACCCTGATGATGACAAGGTTCTTGTCGAAACCGGTTGGAAAAAGTGTACCAATAAAAAGTGGTTAAAACAAAATTGTTTTATTTTTATAAAGTTTATGTACGTTTGAGTTATTTTAAATAACAACGCTGGCACATAGAAATAATATTTCACGATATTTTTTTTCGTCATATAATTAATAACTTATTGTAAATATCGCCGATTTCATTCAGTAACAGAAGAATATTTTGTGTAAGTATAGTATTTAGGTACATAAGTCCAAATCTTTGTGCAAAGCTGCCAAACTTTGTACCAAGGACCTGTAATTGGCCGGTTAAATGATCATTATATACATTTTTACACTTTATAAATCCGTAAGGATTTTTGATAGATAGATAGACACATCGAAGTTTAATGTGGTTGGTTATGTGAGAATGTTATCATTAAATATGGATGTTCTAAAATAATGGTGACACACAGTAAAAAATAGATAACTGAAATACCCCAATGACAGGTTTTGAACCCTATAAATGCCTAACTACTAAATTACGCTAGCATTTTTTTACTTCGTTGTAAGATCTCAAATCTTAGTAACTAAACATTTTGAGTTGAATTTGAACCACCTTTTAAAATTAAGATTAGGAAAAAGTAATAAAAAAATCCATACTCATATATCTTCCGATGTACCTAGGAAAGGTACCTAATCGCGGAGAAAAAAAATGAATTATCATTGTAGGGGTTCGTTCGCATCCCGGGACCGACAAAAAACGTACGAAAAAACTAGTCTGAGGCGTATCTGCCAGGAAGCATTTTACATTGTGTGGGTTGAGCGAGGCAAAGGGTTGTCCAGGCACCTGTGCTGCCCTTACCTATATTAGTTACCTACCTTCCCCTCTCTCTCTCCCTCTCTTCCCACCCTTCCTCGCCAACAAAGGCGAACCTTGATGGAATAACGAATTCGAACAAGTGGAGTAATCAGCATTCTGGGTCAAGACTCGAGACTCGCCCGAGGGATGCGGATGATGTGAATAAATTATTACACGATGTCTGCTAATGGATTTGTAATTGCAGCCACGCTCTGCCCTGGAGTGAAAGTGATGGAAAATTTCAGAATATTATGGAAATTACGGTCATTTTTTATATTATTTATTCCCCCGGGCGAAGGCTTTACTCTGAATCAACGTAAATTGCTAATTCGTCATCGATTTATCAAAATGAGATTTATTGTCTGTAACAGCCTCTATGGGATATTGCAGGCGTGTCTTTGGAATAAAAAGATTTTGGGATATTAATATTTTATGATAATTTTAGCATTGTAAGCTCTGAGATCACTTTCATTGTAACTCGACGTTTATATCATAGCGTATCCCTAGTTTCGTACAATTTGTATATGATTTGAGCTTTGATCTTTCCCTTTTCCCCTTTTCCCCTTTTCCTCCCTCCCGTACCTCAGGTATTTTCACAAATTTACAAATGTGGAATTTTGTAATTGGAATAGTACAAGTACTTATTTTGTGTAACTCATTTATGTGAATGACTCAATCGATATAACTATTATGTAAAATTCCCGATTAAAATAAAATAAAAAATAAATAAAATAATAAATTACAAATATCTCCAATAGTCCAATAATCACATATTCCAATTATCCCAGCAATAGATTTAAGAAAGTTTAAATAAATCATAGTTATGAGATTTTAGTAATATTTTTCACAGACTCTTTTTTTTATTCTTAGCCCAATTTGTACTTCATTGTTAAAAGTCATAATAAAAAGTCATTTAATGCAGGTATCTTCAATGTTTACGGTAAGTTAATCTTCTTTTACAAATTATGAATTAATATATCATTTCAGAATTTACCATGTGAATCTCATTTAGACAAAGAATGGTTACGTTAATCAAATGTACTTATTATATTAATTATTTTTAACGATAATATTTGTAGGAATTTCATTATTACATATTTGAATCCATATTTTTTTCCAAGACGCAGTCTAAACATAAAAAATTCGACTAATCTTATATGTTAAGTTTAAACTACGTCTTATAGTATTATGTTTATAGACGTTATAGTATTACGTCTTATAGAACAAACATAATCGCGGCATTTGTGAATACAAAAATGCAATTACCTAGTATGTCTAGTATGTCTAGAATGTATAGATTTATGAATTCTTCACAGCAATTGGAATTACTAACTGTCCTTCGTAGAGTAATATCTCCATCGACTTTTTAATAACTCGACAATGAACAGCATCTCCATTTTTTCTTTCTTCCATGTTTCCAGTTTAATAACAAAATGAAATTTTTACTATTTCAAAATGCTCTCAAAATCAAGGTTATGTATACTTCACTTTCCATCAATCGCTTTATTTTTTATGTATGATATTATCAGTGGCGTGCACAGAAAATTAATAAAGGTAGGCACTAGAGGTAGGTAATAAGGTAAGCTAGGTACTACTTACTAGGGAAGGCAGTAGAGGTAGGTAGTAAGGTAAGGTGTTACTACTTCGTAAGGTAGGGTAGGTACTGGTTTTTCACGCGGATAAGTTAGGATAGGCACTGCTTTTCTACCTTTACGGAAGGCACGCCCCTGGATATTATCTTCCAACTATGTTATATTTTTATAAAATTGGGTTCAATCTTGAATAAATGATAAGTAATGCATACTAAAGTGAAAATTTTATTAGAATTATGAACATCTCGCACTCCTGTCGTGCGACTTTTCTCTTCTCTGCTAATCAGTCCGTCCATTGATCATTACAAAAGAACCGAGAAAAAAATGACCATATTTTCCATCTGCCGACTGCGCGACACCTGTACCCCAACCATTAACTCTTTCCTTGCCATTAAAACCAAATGAGGTGTTTCACAAAAAATATTTACGTGTGAATAGGGCCTCACCAGGTTACGTTCAAATGTTGTGTAAAAATTATGTTGATATTAATTTATTCACACAAATTGTTTTCTTCGTTATTAGCAGATAAACATATTACGAAAATATTGCGTTTGATGCTTCTCATCAGAAGGGATAGGAATGTTTTAAAGAAGTATAAATATGTATTACATTACATAAAATGATATTTGAAAATCTATACGTACATATAAAAACGATCTAATTTCAATAAACATTTTTCAACAAGTCGCAGATTGACCTTGGTTTATTTTTATTCGATATTTTTAAAATTATATTTTTTTGCTTCCAAATATCATCCATCGTTAACTTTGTGTAATACCACTTTAAAACACTACTTCATGACTACCACGTAATATTTTTAAGTGATATTACACAAAGTGAGCGATGAATGATAAGGAGAGTGTTATATAGCCATACCACAAAGTTAACAATACTTTTTATTTACATAATATTATATTATTTATTCGCTATTAACTTTGTGGAATGACATGTTGATTTTTTTTGAAAAAATTAAACACTTGAATATAACACTTTAATGAGTTTTAATTATATATACGACTAGTTTCGAAAACTTACAGATGTTTTCATCTTCTGGTAAAAATTAAAACATTAATTAAGTTTTAATTTTTACCAGAAGATGAAAACATCTGTGTGTTTTCGAAACTATTCGTAGGTATATATAAATAAAACTCATTAAAATGTATTTTTTTTTAAATAATTACAAAATATTTTATGTAAATATAATTTTTGAGTGTGTTATTTTTCCTGAATGTAAAGATACGAAATCTCATTTACCATAAACCATAAAAGAAATAGATATATTGAAATTTAACATTAAATAATTTTCCTGAACCTTTCGTATATGTTTGCACCTTTAACTATTAACTTCCTCCCTTCCCTACCGAAGATAGACACATTTTGTAGGGGTTGAATGACTACTGTAAAATTTATTTCGCCAATGTACATCTAGAATTCTGTTTGCGTTTTGACCATTTTCATCGGGTCGCATGTCCATTGTTTGGAAACACGATCAAATATTCATCAGGGTTGTTTCTGTCGCATTCACTGGTAAATTGTAAATATTATGACTATTTTATGTACACTACAAGTTTGTCAACACAATAACCTTTTGAAAATGTGTTTGACTTTAGTACTCGTTCGTGGAGTTACTTTACTCAGGTGTTTTGTCTCGAGACTGCAGTAACTACTTGAAACACTTTTTAAATATACGTTTGGTAAAAGTGGTGAAGTTTTTAATTGTTTAATTATGGGTGCAATTAGTTAACCTGTTTTTTTAATAACCATAGAAAACATGAGTACCTACGTAATAAGTAAATCTTGATGCGATATTTAATTATGTAATCACGTATTTTCCCATACTATTTTTATGTACGACGATTATGTCAACTTACAGATGTTTTTATCTACAGGTGAAAATTAAAATAAGTTTTAATATTTTTGTCCGCCTCCGTAGTGTAATGGTTAGCACGCTCGGCTACCGTTCTGGAGGTTCCGGGTTCGATTCCCAAGGGGGGTAAAATAAATAAAAGTGATTTTTTTCACTGTCATATTTATTCTATATTACCCTGGACTGGTACTTGAAGCGGAGGGCTGATCACCTTTCCTTCATGTGTTAATGATCAAGATAACACTGCGTTTATATGACGCAGTGCCCTATGCACCATTGGGGTGCGGATAAGGGTTTTATTTTTATTATTATTTAATATTCACCTGTAGATGTAAACATCTGTAAGTTTTCGAAACAAGTCGTGAATAAAAATAAAACTCATTAAGTGGTTTATTACAAGTGTTTAATTTTTAAAAAGAATCAACATATCATTCCGCAAAGTTAATGCCGAATAAATAAATAATTGTTTTATATGTAATAATACTATTTTTACCAAATTTTTCGATATAATTATGCTTTAAAAGTCATTCAGTCAGTTGCAAAAGAAAAATAAAGCTTCTAAAAAGAATTCCTTGAAAATTGTTATCAAATAGTGTTAAAAATTATCGCTGTAAGCAATGTTATCGAAGTCAAGGTGGTAGGCATTTGGATATGCCTATGAAGATCTTCTAGTATGAAGCACTTATAACGGAAGGTCTAAAATATGTCCTAAGGATGCAAAATGATGTGTGTATGTTTGCTTTGTCTCAGCCCAACAGCCATAAACTAAATATAAAGCAAACAGAATCCCTGTACAAGATCCTCTAGTTACGCACACATGATCTTCATTACAGATGTTATTTCAATGCAGGGGTAGTATTCATTTAACTCTTTTTGTTTTCATTACTTATCCAAAGGGTTATCATACGATATAAAGTAGGGGGGTGGAACATTGGGAACTGAACGTTTCCGCTTGGGGGTTGTTCACCCACGTGGACCGTGAGACGAAAGCTTTTTCCTCCGGAGGAAATGCCCTAACCAAAATAACTCCCCGTAATGCATTCAGACATGTGTAATCACTTTAACAGCAGCTGTATTCATAATTAAAGTATGACGCGTACGAAATTATTCCCAGAAGTCGATTCTGAATATAACATTAAGTGGCTAAGAGGAGATTTACAACAGAATCTTATTTTCCTTAAAGCTAGGACATTTAAACTTCTTGTAACACATTGTGTAGTGTTTGATATAAGCAGGACCCATAAGAAATCTTTGCTTTAAAAAAATACTGCTAAATTTTTACACGTGCAGACAAAAAGTAAAATATCACTTTTGCAGTTCATAAAGGATGCTACATTTCGCATTTTGCTTCAATTTGTCTAACTTATATAAAAACCAGTTTCGTTACTGATTCACCCCATTATTTTTAATCAGATCAGTATTTTGTTAACAATTGCATACAGATAAAAGAAATAACGATAAAATATTACAGAAAATTCAATAATTACTTCAATTAATTCAATTTGCTATTATTTTTTGATATCTCATCAAAGATGAAGAAGAATATAGAAGTCTGGGCATTTACGGGGCTGACGACCGTCATAGGCTGGTTCAAGTGATCACTTTACACAAGTGTAACATTCGCCAATTCTAGCCATTAATGACAACCACACTACTAAAAAATTTTAAAGTTCTATATATTTGAACCAATTTTGAAACATTATTTTTGAATCAATAGGTCACTAGTAGGTCAAATTTGGTACTTAAATTCGTCAAAAATTCGGTAGATAAACACCTAATTAAGTCATTTGAAATATTCTAGATACAATTGAGATAATAACAAAAAATTATGATATAATATGTAACTTAAAATCAAATAATAATTACCGAAAATATATGCCACGAAAGAGCTGAAAATATGCTGGTTCACATGGTTAAAGAGATTTTTTTGTTAATATTCAGAATATGATGTAAGTTCAGGATGAGTAAGAATTATTAGAACTGTATTAGAATTATAAGAACTATATCGTGAATCGTTAGAACTTTTCTTAGAAGGTTCTAGGCGATTGAATCATGATATTTTATTTTATTTATAACTTAAGAACGCCAGCGATTCACATAAAGTCATCATAAGATTAAAGTGAGTTTGTAAAGGTATTTTAGGAGAGGCGTTTATTTGCCAATATATTTAACATCGTTATTCAAAATGTATCATTGCGTTATTGCACATTTCTATTTTTTCTTTTTATATACCTACGTTTTAGTCCGCCTCCGTGGTGTAATGGTTAGCGTGTTTAACTACCTTGCTAGAGGTCCCGGGTTCAATTCCCAGAAGGGGTTAAAATAAATATTAGTGATTTTACACTCTAATATGTATTAAATATTACCCTGGACTGGTCACTGAAGCGCAGGAGTGATCACCTTGCCTTCATATAAGAAATGATCAAGATAACACTGCGTCAATGCGGTGCAGTGCCCTATGCACCATTGAGTCCGGATAAGAGTCAGAATGTATTTAACCACATTTACTTGTTTTTGTTGTTCGTAGTGATCTCATTTAATCGATTAAAAACATTTGAATGTAGTATATTTCAGTATATTTAATTTCATGAAATGTGTTTTTAATTGTTTTCGAACGATAAATAAATAAATTACGTTATTTTACCTAACTTACAAAATCTTTAGTTCAGTATTCCATAACCTTTTATCTTTCATGGCACACCGAAGTTTACCCCAAAATTGGAATGGAAGGAGGGAGGAATTTTCCAGATCACCCGTCTAAAAAATATATCTGCTTGTTCGCGATTACGTTTTCGACAAATATTTTTTATTAAAGATAATTACATGAATTTTTCTTTTATTGAAGACATATCATGTCTTTGGGTGGTAAATAAGTACAACCCATAGACGAGACTTGTCTCCTACATTATAATCAATGAGATTTAATTGCATCAACGCATTTTATAGAATCTTACTTTCGCAAGTATGTACTTTGACCCTTCTACATACATATGTTAAAACGTATTTTTAGAGTCAACATAATTGTATTTGATTATTAAAAACATATAAAAATACAATTTGTGAGAGTTGTTTGGCCTTGTTATGGCATTTGGAAAATTTTGTAGATTCCAAAAATCAGTGTTTTATTTTAATAATATTTAACATATAAAATAAAGTGGAGTTCTACTAATTAAACCCTAAATAGATAAAAAAAGAAATGTTTTATTTGGTTTAACAACAACAACATATATAAAACAAAACATTCAAGTAATATACATTAAACAAGCCAATTATAGTTAACCACAGTAACATAAAGATTAGTACAAAATATTTCATGCAGATCTAGCAAATAAACACGTATCTAAGAGAGAAAATGTGATGTATAAGACATAACATATGTTCACAAATTGCATTTTTAGGCTTACGATAGTACCTATACGTATCAGGGGTAGATTTATCATTTGTCACCTTATCAGCAAAGAGGAGTTTGTATGATATGAATGCCTGATAAGGAAAAGGATAACAGAAATGAATTCTTATGAATAGATGAGTTAACATCAGTATGGTATTTGATACGTACCTCCACAATCCTTATCTATATTTATAGGTAAATACCTTACATAGTACAAATAGGTTTCTACATTTTATATCCCTGTCTTAATATATAATTCATATATAAGTGAAACCAATATGAAGAAATAATTACGATTACACGCATATAATTTTTATGTTGGTGTACTTTTTTCAATTTGTTGAAAAAATAAGGAAAATTTTAACATAGTAAAACAGAAATGAAATTTTTATATGTATTAAGGGTGAAAATTACTTAAATATAAATAAAAGTCCATCTTTGAGATATAACAATGACTTTACAATACCAAAATGTAATACCAAACAATTCCAACAGAACTTTAAATATTTGGGAACTAAGTAAGTAACAACCTTTCTACAGACAAAAAAATTGAAGACTTTAAAATGTTAAAAAACAAATTAAAAGAATTTTATATATGTTAATCTAAGAAAAAAAAAAAACACAAAAAAAAACAATAAAAATATATTTATTTTACCAACAAACATAACTAACAAGTGTAAGTCCCTCTTCAAGCACAAGAGCTCAGTCTCTTTATTGGAGAGAACTGGGTTTTCAATTTTAAGACTGTAAGTAGAAATGTTTAGAAAATGAGTTGAAATTATTTTAAAAATCTTGTAACCAAATTAAATTAAATTAATTCAATTTTTATAAATTTATATGCTTGAAAATATGAATCGATTTGTGTCAAAGTGGGATTGAACCAAGAAATGTTAACACATTACTCACTAAAATTCTGCCATTTTTTATGTTATACTAAAATTATAAATAATATACTACGTATCTACATTCCTATAATGTTTTCAAAAGTGATTATAAATGAATCAAACAAAATTTCTCTGCCGAATTAAACTAGCAGAAAAACGATCCATTCTGGTTGAAAGGTCACAATAAAATAATTTGCCCTTTCACTTGAATTCGTGAGACAGAAAAACATGTTAAATGCATACCTTTATTAAAATAATAATATTGTTTTTTAATACATCACCCACGTAGCAAAGTGAATGGATTTTAGATTATGTGGGAAGTTGAATTATGCGGTAGGTTCGTTCTCGGTTCTACTCCAGTAGTAGGTACTTTATGACCAATTTTCGCCAGAATCTTCGAAGGGCATTTGCATTTTTGTTTAGAATGTACCTCCTATCCGCAAAGTAAAAGTTGTGTATGTCGTAACGTTGTTTTGCTGATAATAACAATATCTGTTTAGAGAGTTTTCAACGTTTCATGATTATGAATAATTCATTATAAATATCATATTAAAAAATTAACGTAGGTATTATTTGGTTTGAAAATGTACTGCATTCAGAATATTAATATATACCTACTTTTCTATTCGTAATTGAATGTCTTCAACTCAATAATTAATTAAAGCGTGTGTGTAAAAATATTTACGTACATATATTTATTATTCTTTGGTAAACTCATTAAAAATTTTCACAAAAATAGACTCACCAAGGAGCTGCGACAATTCACTAGTTTAAAAAATGTAGCTATTTAAATCATACTTTTAAAAAATCAATCTAAAAGTAACAAAATTAACCATTAGTTCCCTTTATATGCTTTAAAGTTCTTTTAATTACACTGGTTTCAAATCATGATCATAAAAAAGCTTTAAATACCCCAGAGGGGTAGATAGAGAGAATAGAATCTGTCTTTGTAAATTTTTGTCTTTTCCACATTCATACATTTCCTCATACATACGCACCGATTATTCCGACTCCTGACCTGATCTTATGTTTACTCGTATGCTCGTGTGTATATATTTCTATATATTTACATACATACTCGTATATTTACAATACAGTATATGCAATACAGTATAAGCAATATCGATAAAATTAAGATGGAACGAATAAATGGAGAAAGAACAATATAAGAAATTTATGAGGCGAAAGTAGTAGTAGAGGAAATAGGAGCAGAGGAAGAATGAGGGAAACTTGGCATAATCAAGTATTTAAAACAGTTGTCGTAACAGAAGCAAAGTATCAATTACTTTTTATACACTGTAGACATTTAGCGTTGACAGATTCAGTAACTTCAATCAACCAACAAAGATTATCTAATAAAATCGTTATTTTCCCTATAAAGGTATGTTTTTATAGGTTCAGAATGATACTGCCAGACCTTGTCCTATAGTTAACACATTTTACTGTAATGATGTAAATAGTAACCTTGTCACACATTTTAGGGTTTAATATAATAAACCTGTGATTTTATCCATTGCCATTTTAATGTCCATCATCGCCATGAATTAGGAAGCTCATTAGTGAAATTCTTAAATATAACACATCAATGAAAATACAGAGATTTGTAAAGAAATGAATTATTGAACATCCTATAGCCCTTTGGGTATGTTTGTGTGGGTCATAGGTAGGTACTTCTATATCATTAGCCCAAGCCTCTCGTACGGTATTTGCAATAATTGAGGCCAGATGTAGGTCTAAAATTCGGACCAAACTAAATTAATTTCTGTACCTTAATAACAGTGCGTAAATGCAGAAACTCCGGTTTTAGGTACAGCATGTAACTAACCTACTAAGATACTTAAAGAAATAGGTTTATTAATTCTTCATATATGAAAAATTAAGCCAAAATTCCGGTTGTTTAGTTACATTATATTTATACATTATATTTTTTATTTTTTATTTAAATACCTACATTATTACATTACATAAAAAATGTGGTATCAAAAAATTAATTAAATCTTACAATGAATTTATGTTTGATTTTAAAATTGAGTTTGTACAACAATTTCATAAAAACATAAAACATTAAAAATGCTGAATATTTTATGACAATTGAGTCTTTTTTTAAATTTTCCCATGGAAAAAAATGGAAACATTGGTCAAATAAAACATATGTGGAAAAATTATACAATATAGTTGTTATTTTATTGAATTATTATTTTTTTAAATGAAAGGCCATGGTTAAAATTAGCATTTTAACATTATAAGGTACTAAAATATCCAAACAGGGCCATCAACCACGAACAACGACCATCTTGATAGTATTTTTTTATCAGGTAAGCAGTGAAAAATCTGCCGCGGAGTTCACGATGTACCGATATTATTTAGGCACAATTCAGTAGGTAGGTACTTGGAGTACCTTTGTACTTATGAACGACTTTGACACAATTCAAGTTTTGGCCAATAAAGGGCCTTGCCAGTGTGCTAGTTTCCGATGCCACAGTCGAGAGTGATAAACAAAATTGATATTGCACAATTGCGCTGAAATGTAGGACGGGTCACGGCAATAAAAGGGACACCAATTTGATACTATCTTATGTGCGAATCAAACGCTTCATCAAGTTTATTACCCGATTTATTTAACAAATTTGAATATCCGCATAATGAATATGTGTTGATTGGGCACCATAAAATATTCAGTCTTTAAACTTGAGATGACGACATTTCACCATCGACTCTATAGATATCACCTGTGTATTAATGAGATTATGCATAACTTGTGAATCGAATGAGTGAAGAAAGGATATTTTAACAAATTTATGAGGCGAATTCGGTTGATAATAGAAGCAGAAGAATACCGAGCTAAAATTTGACATGATGAAGTATACTTGGACCTCGTATATATAACACGGATGTATAATTTGTCGTATATTTTTTTGTATACACATGTATTGTACACGCTTTTTATAACACGGTTTGAGAAAAATAAATGAATTAAATAATATGTTATTTAAAAAATAAAGTAAATATTCATATAAACGATCTAAGATTTTTTTTTGGAACGCAAACCCTTATTTTGTATGAACTTCAAACCTTGTATAACACGGGTTTTTGTGGAACCATATAACCGTGTTATACGAGGCCCGAGTGTATTTCAAATACTTGAATATTGTCAAGTCAAGTCAGTAATTGGCGTGCATGTATGAATGTGGAAGATGCGAAAATTGAGTCCAAACACAGATTGGTGTGGCGTTCTATTCTTTCTGCCTACCCCTGTAGCGAGCTGCGTGATGGTTAGATTAGTTTAGTTTATGCACAAGTTGTAAAAATAAGTACTTAAAATTTAGGTAAATTCATGAGCCTTTGAGAATTTTTATGAATATTTCGATATAATATATATATATATATATATATATATATATATATATATATATATGTATATTTATGTATATATATATATATATATATATATATATATATATATATATGTATATATATATATATATATATATATATATATATATACATATATATACATATATATATATATATATATATATATGTATATATATATATATGTATATATATATATATATATATATATATATATATATATATATATATATATATATATATATATATATATATATATATATATATATATATATATATAAATATGTGTCGCCTACCCTCAAAATCCGCCAGATCCAATTTTATAAGATTTTAAAATAAATACTCTATCGGAATGCCAATTGTGGGTTTTATTGTTTAAAATATTTAAATATGTACATACATGAAAACCCTACTAAAAAATACTTAAAAACAGTGTTGTAATTCATGGAACTTGTGACCCGTATCGGCCAATCAGAGAACGGGCATAGGTTAAAAATTAAGATGACGTTATTATTGGTTTGTGTCTCGTGCTTTTTTTTCAAATACTGAAAAAAATTGGCAAATTCTCTATTTCATAATCTTTTATCTAAAGAAAGACAAATCATTGAAACAAAAACGTTACCCGGAGAATTTTGAATTTTGTGTAAAATCGACTTAAATGGATCCGGTGGATTTTGAAAGTAGGCGACACATATGTGGCACATGAAAAATTTAACTCAAAATATAATCGTGAATATATAATAAATATCACGAGACTGGGTTGGTATGCATGTGCACCTAATTTCACAATGTTTCCAAAATATTCAATCATACTATCGACCAAATGTCAGAGACAATAAAACAATAAGGGCCCACCTACATCATTATCGGCTAGTGTCGCAATATTAATATGCAACGCCATTCATTGGTAATAATATTTTGATAGTTTATGCTCTCATATCGAATCAGGTAGGTGCCATTCTAAAGGGCCTTGTGGGAGATAGATATTGCATGAACACGGTTATTTTATCGCGTTATAATATATCCATGTACCTACTGTTATATCGCTCACTCTTTTCAACAACGTCACATATCAAAAAACTTGATTTTTCAGGAGATCGTTTTTAAAGCTTAAGAATAGAATAAAATGTATTAAAAATAAATATTAAGCCACTTATTGAACTTTTTACTATGCGACAGATCTTTTTAGGTAAAACCTGATTTTTTTTTTCTCCATTTGAAAAATACTTATATATATATATATATATATATATATATATATATATATATATATATATATATATATATATATATATATATATATATATATATATATATATATATATATATATATATATATATATATATATATATATATAAAAATACTTATATATAGATATAAAAAAAAATTAAGCAATACCTTTTCTTCAAAATGCAAAAACAACGCTTTCTGCCCTGTAGCGGGTAAATATTATGTTAAAAATATGCTGCTTTTGCTGGGATAAAGTAAAATTTTCTGGGCATTCTGAAAATATGCACAACTGAAAATTGACGGTTTTTGATATATGACGTTGTTGAAAGGAGTGAGCGATATGTCAATAAGAGAAAAATATGGAGTTTTAAAATTACAGTTACATTATCCAACAATATCTCGTAATGTTATCATTATAATTCAATTATGTCAACACATATTTTAAAAGAAAAAGTTTATTATATTAGGTACAAGTGTATGATTTTTCCAATGCTATGCCCCCACAGAAGATGCCGACGATCACGTTAAATATGCTTTTTACGACTCTCTGCACTCCGCAATATCCTCGGTCCCGAAAAGGGACCGCGTCATTGTAATGGGAGACCTTAACGCAAGAGTCGGCACCAACGTAGCACTCGGTCCAACAGTGATGGGTAGCCACGGCCTCGGTTGCATTAACGATAACGGTGAGCGGCTCATCGAACTCGCAACCTTAAATGAGCTCTTAATAGGTGGTACAATTTTTCCTCACAAAAATATCCACAAGTATACTTGGACTTCTCCCGATAGCAATACAAAAACGCAGATTGACCATTTTCTTTACACTGCAGCCCATCGTAGAGAACTCCTAGACGTCCGCACATACAGAGGCGCCGATATCTATAGTGATCATGAGCTACTCACAGGCAAAATAAGGCTGAAATTAAATCGCACTGCCAAGCCAAAGAAGAGGAGTCAGGTCAACATTGATAAGCTGAAGGAGACAATGTCCTGGCTTAACTATGATATCGCCGTCAGGGAGGGACTCGAGCAGCAACATTCCGATGATAATGACCCTATCGAAAGCACATGGCATAACATCAAAACAGCCATAGTTTCGTCAGCTCAAAGGGTTCTCGGAATGAAGCCGTCAAATCGACCCAAATGGATGTCGGATGAAACGTGGGAATTAATAGAAGAAAGGGCCAACATAAAACTCTTAAAAGATGCGGAAACTGACCAGGGTAAGCTCCAAAGTCTCCGAGCGCAATATAAATGGAAGCACCTGGCTGTCAAAAGATCCGCAAGGCGGGATAAACGCCGTTCCCTGGACACACAAATAGCAGCAGCCGAACAAGCAGCCCGTAGAGGTGATACTTCTAAGCTTTTTAAGATTACGCACCAAATCTGTGGTAAGCGGCCCCCGACCGCAGGCCCAGTTCGTGGCCCGAGCGGCCAAATCGAGTCTGAGCCCGATTGCGTGAAAAGCATATGGAGAGATCACTTCTGCCGCGTGCTAAATCGTCCACCCCCCTTAGACCCCCTCCATGTGCCCTCAGTTTCTGCCCAACTGAACATTCCGCGAGCACACGATATTTCGCAAAGAACTCCAACGCATACTGAAATTATATCAGCTATTAAAAAGCTGAAAAACGGAAAGGCGCCTGGTGTCGACGAAATACATCCGGAATACGTCAAGAGTGGCATGGACGCTCTCCTCGACCCCCTGTATCACCTACTTTCAAAGGTATGGGAAGAGGAAAGGTGCCCGAAGGATTGGGTAAACGGGGAAGTTATAGCCCTCCACAAAAAGGGTGATCCGCTGTTGTGTGATAACTACCGTGGCATTACTCTTTTAAGCGTTCCTGGAAAAATTCTGGCACAAATAATTTTGGCAAGAATCCAAAAACCAATAATGCGAGTCCTCAGAGAGAACCAAGCGGGCTTTCTACCAGGCAGGGCGTGCGCTGACCATATACATAACTTACGATGCCTGTTACAGCAAAGTAACGAATGGAACTGCGCCCTTGCCTGCTGTTTTGTAGACTACGAAAAAGCTTTCGACAGCCCGCATAGGTCTTCTCTTTGGAATATCATAGAAGCATATGGAGTTCCTGTCAAAATTGTGGCCATTATCAGGGCGCTTCACACTAACAGCGAATGCTGCGTTAGAATAGATGATGTGTGCAGTGAACCATTTGAGGTCTCTACTGGGGTGAAGCAAGGCTGTGTACTAGCCCCATTTCTCTTCATCATCATGTTTGACTTCATCCTACGAATGTCAATTCCACCGGATCGAGGAATTGCAGTGAGTCCCGCTCAGAAATTATGCGATTTAGAATATGCGGACGATGCAGTTCTAATAGATACATCGATCGGAGCCCTGCAAGATATAATTGACTCCCTCCAAATAAACTCCGCTCGGTTAGGCCTAAGAGTGAACGCCAAAAAGACCAATGTCATGTGCAACTCAGCCTGTCCGGACCGAGATCAACATCTTACTTGTGAGGGACGAGCGCTCGTTCGAGTCGACACCTTCAGATACCTTGGAACACTCATGGTGGAGGATGGTAGTGTCCAGAAGGAACTGAATGTACGGCTCGGAATGGCAGGAGCTATATTCAATAAAATGCGCAATGTCTGGGACTCACTGCTTTACTCGACAAAAACCAAGTGTCGTCTCTTTAACGCCTGCATCCTCACAGTGTTGCTGTACGGATGTGAGTCGTGGCACCTCACCAAAGCTCAAAGCAAGAAACTAGCAAGTTTTGAAAATAGATGCCTGAGGCGAATACTGGGTATAAAGTGGTATGACTTCGTCAGGAATGACGATGTGAGGAGAAGAACTCAACAGCCCCTCATACTGGAAGTCCTGAAGAGAAGAAGGTGGACATGGTTGGGACATGTCCTTAGAATGCCACCTGAGGGCATCAACCCCTCATGTCTCTTCTTCCAACCCCGAGGATTCCGGCGCCCCGGAAGGCCGCTGACGACCATTCACCGACTATACTCAGCGGAACTTCGAGACGCCGGACTGACCTGGGAGGAAGCCAAGGAGATGGCGCGTGACAGAGTGACTTGGAGACGACTCGTGTTGGCCATATGCTCCACCTAGGGAGCGAACATGGAAAAAGAAGAAAGAAGAAGTATGATATAAGAGTATTAGAAATTAACGTAGTGAACTCCAATGAATTATCTTCATATCGTGGAAATTTAATAAATGCCTAAATACCAAATTCTTCTTCGCGGGTTACAACCTATGTGATTGGTTTTCTTCTTTCGTGGTCAGTCTCCACCGCCTCTATCCTCCGCTCGTCGGAGATAATTTGGTCCATGTAGGTTAAGCGGGTCTTCCTCTAGTTTGTGCCATAGCACACGCTTTCCACAAGCCTATGAAGAAGGCCTGGGTGTCTTATATTATGGCCTATTCATTTGGCTCGCTATTGGTTACTTTATTTAGTAAGCATCTAGTAAAACCTCGTTGTTCCCTACATGTTCCGACCAATGAATCCCCAACATGCGCCTGTAGCACCACATCTCAAGCGCCACCAGCAACCTCCCGTACTGCCTGCCAGAAAGTCTACGTTTCGCTTCCAGATAACTATGCTCCAGACTAGAGATTTCATTAAGGTTTTTCTAATTTTAAACTTACGAGTAGGTACCTATATTATTAGATTCAAATTTAAAAAAATATATAATTGAAAATACCAAATAATCTGAAAGTGTACAATGTACCTACTTACGTTTGTATTTAATCAAAAACGAAAGACCCAAATAAATGATGTGATATTTAATTAAATTTAATTATTTTTATTGTGAAGATACCATCTCGCCTCTTATGTATGTAGGTGTGTACGTCTAATTAAAGAAGCTTAAAAGTATATTTGCTAAAGTATATAAACATATAAACAATTAAAGTATATAAACAATTGCTTTTAATAAGTTTTTAAAAATCTATTTTAATATCTACTAATTCAACTTGTTTTATTCATAACAACCTAGCTTAAAAATATGTGTGCTAAATAAAAAAGTCGAATGGGAATATTTATATATCAGTTGTGAATATAGAGTTTAAAATTATTTTTAATTTTGAATAATGGAATTTGATTATATTTAGTGTTTTTTTCTTGCCATGCGTAATAATTGAAGTTTATAATCGGTGACGGAATATTATTTTGTGCTTGATAATTAAGGGCATGCAATGAAAATTGATTCAGAATATAAACATGCATAAGCCATGCGTGAACTGAAAGAAACTGATAAGAAAAATTGGCCGCGGGGAATGGCTCTCCATTGCGTGTTACTGGGATAAAACCTAAAATTCCCAAAAGACCAATTTGAGCACATCCCAATTTTCTATACAAAATAAATCTTTAATAATATACCAGTTTTGTTATGACATAAGTATAGGTACTTAAAAAAAAATAATAAAGGGTAGGGTAGGCACCTACTGGATATTTTATAATTAAAATATTCTTTAAAATCATTATTCTCGTATGTCATATTATGTTAATCAGTTTCCATACATATAGCTCTTTCCTTACAACCTATTATTTGGTAATCATTAATTAATAATAATTACAATAAATTAATGCAAAAATAAATGCAAACTCCCTTCGACGACGATTGCATCTTAAAAACGTTGTGAAAATCAAATTTTTAATAAGTAGAACATTTTCAATAAACTGAAGAGCTTATTAATCGTTTTCTTATTGCAGTTGTACTGAAGTACTATAGTGCTGAAATATAGTCAACTTTATGATCACGAGGCGAGGTTCTTAGTTTTACATTTCAGATGCCAAATTTTAAGTAGTAATGCGTTAAAAATATGTATAATTGAGTCACAAAATGCAGAATCAAACATCATTCACATCTGAGGTAAACTGTTAGAGAGCTTTAAAGATTAATATTTTCTGATGTGACAAATTTTATTTATTGGTAATGATGGATGATGCACAAAGAGCATATTCCTTCTCATTGAAAAAATATATGTAATGAAAAAAAAAAACCCTTATCCGCACCCAATGGTGCATAGGGCACTACGTCATATAAACGCAGTGTTATCTTGATCGTTTACACATGAAGGAAAGGTGATCAGCTTTCCGCTTCAGGTACCAGTCCAGGGTAATATTGAATAAATATTACAGTGAAAAAATCACTTATATTTATTTTACCCCCTTCGGGAATCGAACCCGGGACCTCCAGAACGGTAGCCGAGCGTGCTGACCATTACACTACGGAGGCGTAATGACTCAGAGTATAATATACACATACTTAAGTAGTTACCTTTATTAATGCTCGTACTTAGTTTAGGACCTTGATTACATCAGAAATGGAGTAAATAAATACTTGAAAAATGGCGCATAAAATAAACAGATACCACTTATCTAGAACAAATTTGGAAAATTAACGGTGTCGTAATTCATTACCCGATCACGTAGGTAATACGATGTATCATTTATGTGAGTTAAAATAATTGATTAAAATTATGTCGCTACAATCTTGAAAGTTGTAAAATGTAACAAGTTAAAATAATTTTTTACAATAAAATTTTGTGACATTGGTGATGGCGGTAATTAATTAGTACTTCATACATTATTTTATTTTTTGACATCTCAACATTGATAAAGAGAAATATGGAAGTCTGGACATTTGCGTGGCTTACGACCGTCATAGCCTGATTTAAGTGATCACTTTACACGCGTGTAACGTTCACTAATTCTACCCATGATTGACAACCACACTGCTCAAATTCTTGGAACTTCTATATATATGTATTGTTCAAATTCGAAATATGTTGCTTGAATTGACTAGAATTTTAATAGAGACATCTATGATGAGTTAAAAGAAGCTTTTTATTGAGTAGATACTCTTTCATTTGTATGTGAGTTCCAAATCCTGGATTCTATTCACATATATTAGAACCGCTATAATATCCTTTTCATTATATTCTTTTCATTTTTTTATCTTATAATTTGACCAGATAATTTATTTACAACATGTTGAGTGCGTCCAAATACTTGTTCACAAATTTGGATTATCTCCAATTAGGAGTTATTTTTTTGACATCTCAACATAAATAAATACATAAAAAAACTTCTATAACAAGGTACTATTACTAGGTACTACTCATTTTAAATTACTTCTATGACTACTACTACAAAATTACTAAAAATAACTCCTATAATTGAAGATATCCAGATTTGTGAACAAGTATTTGGACACACTAAAAATGTTGTAAATTTTATACATTAGTGAGCGAATCCATAACCTATTGAATCTTGAGATGATTTAAGCTGAACCCGTTTTTATCGGGAAATTTCTTTTTGTACTTGACAGACTTCTCGTACTTTTTGAGGTGCGTTAGAATAAATCAGTATGAAAATTCATTTGTGAGTCACATGCTGTACATAGTTTGTTATTCAAATTTTAATTTTTAATGCTAGCTATTAAAAATATATATCATAAATACAGTAAAGATTGTGGTGCGATTATACGCGCAAAGGGCTTGAAATTTCAAGCAAAAATTATGATTCCTAATTATGCAAATAGTAGGCATAAATACCAAGTAGCTTCTAGGTACCTTCCTAAAGGTCAAAAATATACCTCCAAGGACTTTAGCGGCGAGGCCCTATTTGAAGGCGAGTGCAACATAAATATTAGCATTTAGGGAAGGTCATTGAGAGATTCACTATCTACATGTACGAATATTAGAACCTTTCGTGATAATTTAGAAAACGTGTGTGTAGTTGAGGACAAAGTACAAACAGCCATTTTTTTACTACTTAGGTAATGAATAAAACTGAGAAATATTCATTATACTTTGAATTACGCGTGATTTCGTTTTTAACATTGGATCAACGCGGTGTTTACTTGATCATTAATTACATGAAAGGTGAAGTGGTCAATCCTGCGATCCAGATTCTTGAGCATCTGGGAGTGAAATATGGTATATTGTATAATACATAGTGAATACTTTTTGCGGGAAACAGATGATATAAATATTACGGCGCAATAATTCTAACAACCTGAACTACGACCCCAAGCGCCCGCTAGGGAGACAGGGCAGGGGTGTCCGTGGGGAATGTTTATGTTATAAAACCCAATCCTTAGAATGGTGACTGACCGGAGCCATTTCGTCGTAACGTAACACGTTACGATGCGAGCATTCGTATAGTCAATACAGCGAGCTGAACGCTCCATCCATAGTTTCGGATGCTCGCCGCGAGCGATGTTAAGACGTTACGTTACGACGAAATGCTCCGGTCAGTCTCCACCATTATGAGATTGATAAAAAGCAGACTGCACACACTTGTCCTTGTACTGTCATAGCGACCTGTTGAATAAACCGATTGCATCCTTATTACGAGTAATTATTACCAGTACCCGAACCCCGTAATATAAGTGAATGTACTCAGGTAGGACATTACTTGTTCTTCTTCTAAACTTTATCAACACCAATGGTGCATAGGGTACTGCATTGTATTGACGCAGTGTTAGCATGATCGTTACTTACACGAAGGCAAGGTGATCACTCCTGCGCCAAGTCCAGGGTAACATGAAACAAATATTAGTGTATAAAATCAATAACATTTATTTTCACCTCCCCTCTGGGAATCGAATCCGCGACCTCCAGCACGGTAGCTAAACACGCTAACCATTGCACCATGGAGGCGGACAGGACATTACTACCATAAAGGAAAGTAAATAGAGGTGAGATAGAAAGTAGAGAAAAGCGAGTTGCACATCGATATCTTGTCCGTGAGTTTCTTAAGGCAAAAAAATTACATCAAAAAATATAAAACCAGTATTATTTTATTTGATATGGTGTATCTAAAAATGTCAAGAAATTATTACTTTGATTGTGCATTTATGATAACGAAAAACGTGGTATACACGATTTTTATCATCATCTTGATAGTACCGGCACTTGTACGTGAAGAAATAATGTAGGTACCTACTCATTGAGGTGAGAATGTTTTTTGGAGCATTGCCCAAATTTGGTACTCACGTATGTACTTATGACGTTAGCGAAGCAATTTTATGTACACAATTGTAGAGTTGCAAGCGGTGTTTCAGTACCTTCGTAACTACAATTATTGTGAATGTGACACTGTTTAGGTAATTTGGTGCTAATTTACATGATAACTCGGCATTTTTTCACGTGTGCAGTAAAAATATTGTACATTTGACACGGTTAAAAGTCGGCGTTATAAGCGGTATGAATATTTTATAATACACTTTATGAACTTCATACAGTATGAAAACACAAAATAACTCCGTGTATTTCAATCCCTTCACTAAAATGAACCTGATTTTCAATTGAGTCATTAGTCATTTTACTTAAAAAATGTTTTTAATAAAGTTGTTCCATTTTCAAAGCTTAATAAAAAGCTTTTTTCATCTCACCAATAGATGTATCTAGTGAAGTTCCAGTGATTCAAGAATAATGTTTCAAAATTGGTTCATATATAAAGAACTTCCAAGAGTTTGAGTAGTGTGGTTGTCAATAATGGGTAGAATTGGTGAATGTTACACGTGTGTAAAGTGATCACTTAAACCAGCCTATGACGGTCGTCAGCTCCGTAAATGCCCAGACTTCCATATTCTTCTTCATCTTTGATGAGATGTCAAATAATAAAATAATGTATGAAGGACTGATTTTTTACTGCTATCACCAAGTTTTTAATGATTTACTTCTGAATACTGTTTTATTTCATAATTTAAAATTAATTTCAAATTATACCCAGCTAAGTTTATGCAAGAAATGTTAACCATCTCCAATGAACAGTTTATAAATGTTTGTATATTGAATATTTTTTAGCACCATATCATGCAACATTTTCTTAAGAAAGTGGGTTGAATGATATGATTAAAACCAGCACCTTTTTATATACATATATTATATTTTCGAGGTTTTCTGTTTCCTTAAATATTAATGCAACTGTTTAAATTCGCTTTGCAAGAAAGCAAACAAAAAAAAATAGAGCATCAAGGACAAATAATCATTTAAGGTTTTTCTAGCTGTACCTATTCATAAAACTTTACATATCTTTATTTAACTTTTTTGGAATCCTTTATTTTTATATTTTGTAAATTAAAAGCATTGTTAACTTTGTGGTATGGAAATAAAACACTTTTCTAATCATTCACCGTTCACTTTGTGTATTTATATTTATTTTCTGTTATATATTTTAGCATTGTAGGTACTTAGTTTTATACAAAAACAATTAATAGGCCAATATTTTTTCATATTTTTGTAAATGTAATATTTTTGTTTGTAATTGGCAGCTATTTTCTTTCATTTAAGTTACCTATATTAAATAAAAGTCATAAAATTTATTTTTAGAATATCTGGAAATTATGTTATTAATCGTAGAAATTACGTTAATATTCTGATGTATGTAAGAAATGAAACATATACATACATATGTAAGTATGTCATTCTTAATTAAAATACATATCTACATGTTTTATATATTTATGTACCAAAATGGTGTGGCTAACATATAATTGCGTATTCAAACGCGTAGCAAAATAACTTCAAACCAAAACCAAGGTTGTAATTAATACAATATGCTCACAATTTTTATTGTATGCAGCTCGCCGTGAAAAGTGTGCTATTAGGAGAGTTATTTGGTAATAAAAATTTAATAAATTCAGATTAACGTTCACGCGAAACCCAAATTTACGTTACAGGGAAAGAACCATTGCAGCATGACATGTTTTCAACACATTCTAATCATAATCAAACCATAATTTTCACATAACATATAAATACGAACCTAAAACCTTAATAGACTTTAAAAGTACATAGATACTAAGAATTTTGTAATTCCTGATCACTGTTAGGGTTTTTTTTAAGAAAACCTTTCACAATTGAAATTGGTTACTGACATATACGTATGCGTAAGTGATTTTACGTAACTATCAGAAACATACGAGTAAACGGAATAACCAAGTAGATGTGTGACTGTTATTTTTTTGTTTACCTGATTGGGATGCTATTAGTAACTTTTTCTTGGTGTATATTTCTTTCTAGCTTAAATTTTTATGCCAAATTGTCGTACACAATTAAAGTGCAGTCGGTGAATGGTCGTCTGAGGTCTTCTGGGGCGGAATCCTATGGATTAGAAAAAGACAGATTAGAGATAATTTTACCGTCCGGCAGTCTGGTTTTGAAAAATACTTTTATTTTCGCTTTCGACTACGACAGGTTAGCGTGATCGAATTTACGCGCACCGTGATCACGCACCGATCGAGCGCACCGATCCAAAGAAATCAAGACAAAAGCACAAGCTAATCCAAGGTAATCATCCGTTTATCATGCTAACTAAAGTGCTGGACAGTAAAATTCCGTGTAGTGCACAAACGCCCTATTTCCGTAGGCATTCTTAGAACATATCCTAACCATGTGCATCTTCTCCTTTTAGGACTTTCAATATGAGCTGCGTTGTTCTTCTCTTCACATCCTCATTCCTGACGAAGTAATGAATTGTGCACTGATTGGCGTGATTAGCTTTAAGGGGATAAGACGCAAACATAGAATTCAATCACCGGCCGAGCAACGGAGAGCTCACACGTCTCTTCGAGCCCGATAAAAAAAAATATATTTGATATTTTTTGTTTTATACAATAGGTACCTACTTTTATTCTAAAAAAATATTTTGACATTTTTTAAAACTCCTTTCCTTCTTAATAACTCTTGCAAAAAGTACTTCTTAATTTTTTCAATGCAAAAAGGGTTTTTTAAGAAAAGATCAACTGAGCAAAATTTTAACTGGATTCAGAGAAAATTAAGTTGAAAACTGGGCCTTAACTGATCGAATTAAAAAAACTCAATTATGTAACGATTCATTTCAAAGAAGCCGCTATTAATTTCGGATTTTTAATTCGATCGTTCATCACTGTAACCAATTAAGATCATACTGCTATCAATGAAAAATTTGTTTCAAGTAGTCAAAACATACGAATATTTTTTTGGAAGCAGAAAACACATATATATTAATGTCTTTTTTTAAAATACTTAAGTCGTCGCAAGCTAGAACATCCAGCCTTGGACACCATTCGCCACAAGTCCATATGAGTTTGTAGTATTTCAAATCTAAAGGGAATTTTATTAATTTAATTTTAATTTAAACTCTTATCCGCACCCTATGGTGCATAGGGCACTGCCTCATATAAACGCGGTGTTATCTTGACCATTAACACGTGAAGGAAAGGTGATCACCCCTCCGACTCAAGTACCAGTCCAGGCTAATATTGAATAAACATTGAGTGAAAAAATCACGAATATTTATTTCACCCCCCCTGGGAATCGAACCTGGGACCTCCAGTAGGTACAGTATACGAGCATGCTGACCATTACACTACGGAGGCGGACAAAAAGGGAATTTAAAATTCCAAATTTATTTTGTAACCATTCGTGTCATGGCGTGCAAGGGGTAGCCAGTGTCAGCAGGGGGTGTAAGTTGCAAGGGATAATAAATAATCTGCATTATTTCCGACATAAATAATAACATTTTCACTTTCAGCGTGGTAACGCCCTTTTATAACAAAACAACGACATGTACAGAAGTCACCTAAGCAATCATGTATTTTAAAATTGAAAATATAATCAACACATTATGTTTACAACATTTTGGGTGTTTCAAAATACTTGTTCATAAATCTTTATTATCTCCAATGAGGAGTTATTTTTACATTATTAAAGTATTTGGACACACTCAAAACATTGAAACTAAATTAACTGGTCAAATTATAAGCTGAAATAAAAAATGAAAATGATGTTTTCCAGCGTTTCTCATGCATGCGAATATAATCCAGGATTCGGACCTCACATATAAATTAAAGAGTTTCTGCTCAATTAAAAGCTTCCTCACCCCACCATAGATGTCTTTAGTGAAGTCTCGATTCACACTGTGTTTCGAGTTTCATCAATGTACCTAGGAGTTTCAAGAATTTGAGAAGTGCGGTTATCAATCATGGGTAGAATTGGTGAATGTTACACTTTGTTAAGTGATCACTTAGACCAGCCTATGATAGTCGTAAATCCTATAAGTGCCCAGACTTCCATATTTTTTTTCATCTATGTTGAGATGTCAAAAATTAATGTAGGTACTCATTATAAATTTCATTTTTAGTATTAATTTTTAAAATAACTCATCGGTTTATATTAGGTACCTACTTCTTATTTATTATTATTATTTTATAATGTATTTATTACAAAGTCTCGAAACAAAAAATGGCCGCTAAATTATGAAATTCACAAACGTATAAAATTACTTCACGGTGGAATATGAATTTTTCCATAAAAAAGGTATATTTAATATATATACCTTTTTTATAGAAAGGTATATATAATATGTCCGCCTCCGTAGTGTAATGGTCAGCACGCTCGGCTACCGTTCTGGAGGTCCTGGGTTCGATTCCCAAGGGGGGTAAAAATAAATAAAAGTGATTTTTTCACTATAATATTTATTCAATATTACCATGGACTGGTACCTGAAGCGGAGGGCTGATCACCTTTCCTTCATAAGTAAAACGATCATGATAACACTGCGTTTATAAGACACAGTGCCCTATGCACCATTGGGGTGCGGATAAGGGTTTTATTTATAATATACACGGTGAGAAGAATATGACGCTATTTTATTATTAATTTATACAAAATTCTTTGATGTTCGCTTTACCACGATTTAAGTATTTTCTTAAACAAGGTACGTGTATATCTAATTACGCATATTTTACGAATCTTCACGACCTCGCTAAAACCTTAACCTTAATTTAGACTTTTACGTGTGGAGTTTATCTATTACCTATATAAAATAATTCTAATAAACACACAGAATAGATAATTACATATCGCTATGTGGGTACTTTTTATTATTGCTTACACATACGAGTAAATACCTACCTAAAGTATGAAGTCTGCCTCCGTAGTGTGATGGTCAGCACGCTCGGCTACCGTTCTGGAGGACCCGGGTTCGATTCCCAGGGGGGGTAAAATAAATATGAGTGATTTTTTCACTGTAATATTTATTCAATATTACCCTGGACTGGTACCCGAAGCGGAGGGCTGATCACCTTTCCTTCATGTGTAAACGATCAAGATAACACTGCTTTTATATGACGCAGTGCCCTATGCACCATTGGGGTGCGGATAAGGGTTTTATTATTATTATTAAAGTATAAAGTATTTCTCATTGTCTCATCAATTTTTGTCAAGTGAATACCCTCTTTTGCGCATTCTGTTTCTAATTTAAACTCTCTCTTTCTAAAATTGGACATACTCACACCAAATGAAGGACATCCTGTGATAACGTGTTATCACATTCACAAGAAGAATCTTGTCTTATTCTAAAACTGAAGAGGTAGGTCGAAACACTCCATGAATGGATCTTTGTCAGACGGGAAGAATATCTAATTTAACATACTCAACCTATAAAGCACTGTATTAGACGCGTTTTGTGTTTATAACAGCCGATATAATTAATATTTTCATTCATCATTTTCTTTTGGAAAATTATCCTTCGAAAAAACGTTATTTTCGTAAGTTGGCAATGAATGACGTCACAGAAACCATGGAGTTAATTTAATGTTGGTGTCATTGCTAAACATTGCTAAATAATTTGTTGATGTCTATGATCCACCCTCTCACCCCCCCCCCCTTCCCTCATATTTATATAACACAAATGGTAGTGTAGTGGTAAACAAACAATCCATACTACTACTATTACAAACCATGGACAATAAACCATATAACGTCATAAAACGTTTGATGACGGAAATTTGATGACGTATGCAAATGCACGTTTTTCGTTTTATAAAAATATCTAAAGTTGAAACCTTCATATATCCCTTATTTTTCTACATATTTCATTAAGAATGCTACCGATAGTCTTGTGATTTTTCGTATTAATTTATTAGCCAACAATCACACATCGTGATATGAATCCATTGACTAAAAATCTTGAGATGTAACACCTTTAATATAATATTATGAGTAATGTTTAAAATCACTTGACACATAAAATAACCCTGGTCTCTATTCCAAGGAGTGGAAGTCAAGCTATAAAATGAAAAATAATATTTATTTTTTCTGATAGAATATAGTTCCTGTAAAGCTATGTAACGTACTTACATATTTATGTTGAACACAAATCGTGTGAAACGTAGTTGATCATGTGACCACCCAAAAATATAATAAAACTAATCATGTCGTCGTAAATTTTAGATATCAATCTCTCTGGAGCCTTATTTACCGTTATATAAACAAACTTACATAGGTACTGGTATCAAATTTAGGTTGCATTATATGGCTATCTAGGTACAAGCACACATGGGCGTGGCTGAATATTATTTGCCCAGAACGTAACGAGCCACATTTTTAATTGAATTTACAGCCCAGTTATTTGCACTTCTTTTTATAAAATCTCAACGTAAGTAGATGAAGAAGAATATGAATGTCTGGGTATTAACAGCACTGTAAATACCCAGACACGTATATTCTTCTTCATCTATGTTGAGATGTCAAATTTAAAAAAATATATATTGTTGCTCCTTAGTGGAGAAAACCAAGATTTTCGAGCAAGAATTTTGAACAACATTTTTAAGTGTCTACATACTTGTTCACAAATCGGATTATCTCCAACTAAAAGAGTTTTTTTTTTTAAATCTCAACAAAGATGAAGATGAATATGGAAATCTGGGCATTTACGGGGCTGACGACTGACGACTTCATCTTTGGTGAGATTTCAAAAAATACTATGAAGAATTTTGAACACACTCAAAATGTGAAAAATATTTGCAATTTAAGTAGAGATTCTCAAACGCCTGAAAATGATACATAGGTAAAGGTTTGTATATATACAAACCTTTACCTAATTTTATAATTTGATGATTAAATATCTACTTCCTACGTATATAAGATTTAAGTTTAGTACTGACATTTCTTGGTGAAACTGCATTTTAATTTAAAACTACAAAATAGTTTTTTTTTAGTTTAGCTTTACATACGGTGTTTGAAAATGCTGCGGAATGCATAGAAACACGTGGCACAATAGATTTTAAGAAAAAGTTATATATTCTTAGTAAAATTTAAATAAAAAATTACTCCTGTTTAGCCACGCTTTGATATACAGAGATGATGTAGAAAACAATTTTTTGGGTCTCTAAATCTGCTCATACATTAAATTGTGTTAATAAAGGTAGATACCTACGGCATTGATAGCATAGCATAGCTGTACACCGCCTGTATACATAATGCCTGATACAGAGAATGCACACGTCCTCGTCTCGGCCAGAATTTGGCTCGACACGTCGCGCATCGCAACAACACAACATCCGCGATAAGAAGCGACTGTGACGTCACGCGTCGCCCCCCCCCCCCACCGGCTCCCCCCACCGCCAACCACCGACGCCGCCCGCCCACCCACTCGCGGTATTCGCATGCGATACCCACAAACACAAGTGCGAAGGGCAACTGGTGTAGACAGGGCTGCCAAAACTTGCACATTGATATAGTGATGTACAATTTTGTAACTTTATTCGAAAATTCAATGTTATATACGGAAAGTGCATTGGTCCAATCTTTATGATTTTAATTACATGTCTTTATTATCATATAATTACAGCCCTCACATATAATAACATCAATCTTGTCAAACTTGATGCCTGAGCTGACAATGATTTTCTTTTTAGAAACATCACATAAATAGTTAGAATACCTTACATGAATATGAATTGTTAGAATACCTTACATGAATGCAATTGAAATGCGATCTCTCAGACGAAGGAGTGGCAAAACGATGGAAATAATGCAGAATGAAAGATTGAGATAAGCGTTATCGATGAAATGAATAAGGACATGCGAACGAACAAATTTACGAGGTGAATGTAAAATGAATGAAAACTTGCCATGGTCAATTAAAGTAAATATAATCTACAATTTATTAAAATTTATTGCGACACGTGTTTTGAAAATGATGCGGAATGTATCGAAACACGTGTCACAAGAGATTTTAACAAATGGTGGTACTTATTCACCAAGAAAAATATAAGTTTTAAATCCATAGATATAACTGCAGCAGGTTTTAGATGTATTTTAATGTTAATTTTACGTGAGTTCATACATTGCCAACAACCGCTACTAGAACTCAATCCCACTTTCTTTCATCAGTTTTTGCATATGTATCCATCGTTTTGCTCGCGTGTGGCAGCCCTAGTCCACGTGCAAGTATTCCACCGCACGCACACCATCACAATGCGCGGCGCGGTTGCGCAGCCGCCCAGCCGCACGTGCAAAGTTTTGCTTGACCCACATTTGGGCCGTGTTGCATATTTATTGCACGTGGCGACGGCCCAACCGCCGATAATGGCCTTAAGCTAAGTTTACACTGCGGATTTCAGTTCAATGTTGACAAGTGCCTACGTGACTTTATACAATTATGTAAATAATTTGCTATTTATACGATCGATGCTAATGAGGCGTTTATGTTTATGTATTTATACATATTTCACGGTTACAAAATATTTTACTTCATTTTAATAGATCAAAGGAATAGATAGATATGATTCGGTAATACTCAAAATAGGTAATGTGCCTATGTCTAACTTTTAGCGAATATAAGTTAAATATTCAAGTACTATTAATATAAATATTCATATAGGTACTAATAATATTCTACTACTATTTTGGTAGAATATTCAAAATATTTTGTAACAGTGTAATAAAAATCTATATAAAAACTTGTAGGTTCATCACAGTATTTTACGTATCTCTGAAATGCCCTTGAGGTAGGCAGTATTTGAAGAAAATAGCACAATATAAATTATCCAATTTTTTTATTTTTTATTATTTATTATTATTAAATGAATATGCTTTGTCGTTGAACAAATCTGAACAAAGCTGAAACGAGGTTTTTTTTATTTCTTAAAAAATTGTTGTTTTTTACACCGAAACCTTTCAATTTCTATTATTATTCTGGGTGCAATAAAGCCGAAAATGATTATATAGGTAATCATTATGACATCAGAGTTAATTTCACATGTACTCGGATGTTTGTGTTGTATACATATAAGCTTAAGGGGCAGGGTGTCATGAGAATATAAGAGATGGGAATATACCCACGTACGAGTATGTTAGTAATACGATCGTGTCAACTCTGAAGGCGTTAGATTTAGGTTAACCTACCTATCCTCAGTGATTGAATGTTCCCGAAACTTGTCTAAAACTGTTTGTAAGTATCATTTTAAAACCAAACACTTATCCAGACAATAAATATAACGTCGTATTCACTCGTGAAATTTATGAAATACCCACTACGTTTTAATACCCCCATCGCATCGCAGAGCGGAAAATTTAAGGGTGGACAGGCATTCAACTTCTACTGTTTTACTAAGTATTTCACTATTTTAATTAAGTTTAAAAATCTGTCTTTTTCGGAAATACGTTATAATTAGCTGATTCCGTAAAACCATTGAAAACATATTTTTTGTTGGCATTGAGCGAAGTCAATCATGAAATAAAACCCCACTTAAATTATCATTAATTCATTTATTTCTTATTATTATTCTATTAAATCTCCATTGGGGTAAGCTATATACTTATATACATCACAAATTTCTGAACTGATTTTCTTTAAAAAAAAATCCTTTAAATTACTCTTTTCATTTCAAAACTGTAAATGTAATTAATAGAAAAACGTATTTTTTCAATACAAAAACGGTATTTAAAGAAAAAAATCAATTACGTTATATGTTACCAGGGTTTAAAGAAAATTAAGTTGCGTGCTATCGAATATCATCCCTTAAATACCAACGTAGGACGATGTGCAGTGTTTAAGCATGTAATAATGTCATCCAGATTTGTTGACGTGATTAGCGTTGAAATTAATACTAAAATATTTTTGTTTTCCAACTACATGATGCTATTAGGGCTATTGGTTACGTGGCCTTAAGTCAGAAAAACATGTTGAAATGTTTTCAAATGTCGTCCTACGAGCTTAGGTAGCTACGCAACGGCGGAAGCTCGGCGAGTTTTCCGCGATTCGGCTCGCTAGGAAAACGTCTTGTGCGAACGCTCCTTTATGAAGTTTCGCGCGCAGTTAGTCGGTGTTGCAATCAACGGGCATTGACTCCTCGGCTATGTTCGCTTGCGACACCACGCGACTCCACACAGCCGAAACTGTTTACAGTCCTTCTGCTAGTGTGTGCGTGGCCTTTATGCGTCCACACAGGCGCACAACACACGCGTAAAGTGCGTGTTTGCACTATGTACCCACGCAAATGGCCAAGTTTTGAAACGTGTTTGAAATTCAAATGAGCTACGAAAAAAGGCAACCTTCTTTATAACTTTGTAATAACTGTATGATTTTTCTTATATTCGTACTTCGGTTACTGCATACTTTACGTAGGTATTCACACGTTGCTCGTACTTTTGTATAACAGTCCATTATTATTCAAATCTGTTTCGTTTCATTGTAGAAACGTTAAATATTATTCATTTGTTCCGATTCAACCTTATCTTCAAATTTGAGGTTGCATTATTTTGACACTGTTTTTTTACTTGAAATTTAGTTTGCGTAAGCACCACTGCTCATATGTTTCTAATATGTGACTTAACTTGTGTTTCCAAAAAAACGATATGTAAATTATTTTCGTAGACCTGCCTTGAATATATTGTAAATCAGGGTATTGCCATGGATCTTTCTTTGGGGTAAAGGCATAAGCCAATTTGGATTTTTTTAAACAACTGTTTGTATTTGACATCTCATCATAGATAAAGAAGAATATGGAACTCTGGACCAGGCCAGTCTGGAATATTTAGACTTCCATATTCTTCTTCATCTATGTTGAGATGTCAAAAATAAAATAACTCCTGTTTGAAGAAACCCAGATTTAGGACAAATCCAAAATGTTAGCACCTGAGTTTGTATTTGTTTGGGTCAACTTATTCAGTTTTTGCTCTATATAACGTATACAAATTAAAATTCAGTGCATGCAGTAAATAATATTGATTGCTTATGTATACGTGCAATCGCTTTGAAGTGATTTATATCAAGTGTTTATCATCACGCCATCTCTTCGCGGGAGCATGGAATGCTGAAAGCATAGAAATAAAGCTTGCATGGGGCTGGTCTATCCACCCCTTATATTTTCCGCTCTGCGATGGGGTATTAAGACATAGTATTTCAAAGCTTTCATGAATGAATGTTATAATGATTTGCAGACTATTTTTTCGTTGGGAAAATTCATGAAAAAATATTTAAAGACGGATAGTTAAGGTAAAATGTTTGTTTTTTAAAATGAACAAATTTAGATAGTTATTAATTTAATTGTTTTAATTTTAAATTTCACTTGGTAAATAATATGCACGAGTCCCCTGAATGGAGTATATTAATTATGTTTGGTGATAATGTGTATCAACATTCTTATTAGAAAATTTTACCTGCGATTGTTTTTCAAATGCATTTATTGTGTGGGTTAACAGCAGATCTCACTAGTTACTACATACAGTCAAGGTGTAGTACCTACTCGTGAATTATTTGTCCGGAAGGTTAAAGATTAAAACCATCTTAATATTTTTCTTTCGACCTCCATCTGCGTCTAGAGCTTGGATGATCATATCAAACATTACAGTAAATCATTATTGTGCTATTACTATAAAGCAGGCAGGTACCATAGAAACTAGAACCGTCTCTAGAAACTGCGGAGTAGCGGTGATTTTAGCGGCCCGAAGGCGTCTGCCTACATAATAAAGATAAAATATATGCATATGTACATTAGTACCTATGTATCATGTAAATACTGGAAAGGCAGAAGGGAGCAACAACACTTCACCAAAAAATAATTTATAAATTTGAACTGTTTGATTCTGTTTTGAATAACGAATAGGTACACCAAATATGTAGAAGAAAACTGTGAAAATTCGAGGTGTTGTATCCATCCATTTTTTTTTTCTATTTTATATATTCCTAAAAGAGATATTACAAAATATTGTCTTAAAATTTATTATACTAATTTATAATGCACTGTTTTTATTCACGACATTAAGAGTATGACCAAATATTCTATCACAAAAACTGGATTTGACTGCACCTAAGTGTAATTTTAAGATTATTAAGGAAAATATCACTCAAACCAGCCAATAAGAGTTCACGAGACAGATCACATGAGATATATCAAGTTATTTTTTATAAATGTACATAAGTAGTTCCCAAGTGGAGCATTGCCGAGCATTTTTGGATACTATATAATTCTTCTTATTCCTTGATCCATCCCAACTTACAGTCTTTGTAGACTGTAAGGGTTAGCTCTCCTCATCCTCAGGTTTTAGGTCCTTCTATCATATACAACGTCACCTAAGTCATGCCTTCGCATCATGTTATCTTTCTGTATCATCCACGATTTTTTTGTTTTCCTCAAGATGTCTTTCGAGGACGATCCATGGCGATATCCTGGTTTACAATATGTTCAGGTTCTCGACGCCCTATGTGCCCATACCATCTCAATAGCCTTTCCTCTACCATACAATTGAAATCAGTCACACCAGTTTCCACGAATAAGTGAACTCTTTAAAGCCTATCGTTATGTAACTCCTTCCCTAAACTCCCTTTTTCCTTTGCCTTCCTTATTATCATCAATTTGTAATTTATGTTTTTTTAAATGTTCAAGTACTATCTATCCTCTGATTGCAAACAGCTATATATGGTATCAAACGTTTTAATCGATTTTTTTTTCAAACCATCATCCGCACCCGATGGTGCATAGGGCACTGCATCACATAAATGCAGTGTTATCTTGATCGTTAACACATGAAGGAAAGGTGATCAGCCCTCCACTTCAGGTACCAGTCCAGGGTAATATTGAATTAATATTAGAGTGAAAAAAATCACTTATTTTTATTCTATCTCTCCTCCAGCGACCTCCAGCGCGGTAGCTAAACGCGCTAACCATTACACCACGGGAGCAGACTGAATCAGTTTATCAATATCACTAGTCTATTTTTGGTTGTTTGGAAAATATCTCTTATTAGCAATAAGCCCGCCAATGTTCTTATTTCTTTTCTGTACTTACATGAAGTTTAAATAAATTAAATAAACCCTATATAACTATAGTTATCTATATGACACTCCAGCTGACCATCTAAGCCAATATAATACAATATAATTAGACCTACTCATATATCTTTCAAATAGTAATCGTACTCAAGAGGCCCTTTAGCTGTTTCACCACGGACGTGTACATGTATGCAGGTTTTAGACAGCCGCAGATACTATTTGCGCCGGTGCGGCGCCATCCGTGACCAGTTTTACGCCGACTGATTTGTCCGCCATTATTTTTTTATTGTGAATTTTACACACGTTTCGACATCGACTGGTTGGCGAAGGTCCGCGGGCAGACGGCCCTTTCACGCGACGCGAATCGGCGAGTGGCGAACCGCAGCGCTCCCACTCCGCCTCGCCGCGCGCCGTGCCATTCCGCTGGAATTTAGGAAAATTTCTCCGATTAACTTCCGATTATTGGTACGTGACCGGTTATTGATCAACATTCTAAAAGAAAGACATGACCATGTTTGCGAAAATAATCGCCTTAATAAAAATAATAAGGTGTTCATTGTCGCAAGCATCCCTTCAGACATAAAAGTTCATAAAAATTCACACCTACCACTGACCTTCATATTTTTAAATGGAATAACCCGCAATGCCTCTACTTAAAGAGCCTTGTCTGTAGGTTGGATAGTAAGGATAGGGAAGGTAAGTAAATGTGAAAAATACATCACAAACACCCAGACCTATTGATAATAAATCTTTCTTGAATTCATTTTGCAATTGGAGGGAATCGAGCCCGCGACGCCAGTTTCGCAGTCAAGCTGTCTAAATTTATATTCACCTGTTTAAATGTCTTTTTCTTAAACACTTATATATATCGTATCGCATATCCCATAAGAATAAAATTGGAGCAAACAATATTGGGTTAATACACAAAAGTCATCCCTCTTTTATTCAGTGATTTCCAATTTTCTTTAGTTTTTCTTGAATATCGATTTTAAGAAAAGATATTATTCCAATTTGTTATAGGTTTTATAATATGCATGTCGGTATTTTCAATTGGTGTGGATGTTTGGGATGTATTTTTCACATTTGCCTTCTCTTACCATCTTACCTGCAGACAAGCCTTTGAAATACATAGAGGCTTCACGAATATTTCCTTTAAAGTTATTTTCAATTGGTGTAGGTGTTTGGGATGTATTTTTCACATCTGCCTTCTCTTGCCTTACCATCCTACCTGCAAACAAGCCTCTAAAATACATAAAATAGAGGCGTCACGTATTTCCTTTAAAAATTAAAAAAAATATATTTATTTAAATCCAATGTAAAAATTCAGTAAAATTCTGCTGTGAAAACGAATCTGTACTAAAAATTACTTTCTAAATGCCACAAATTTTAATTTTGTGTACTGTAGAAAGTATTATTTTACGTTTTTCAGTAATAAAAACAGTGTTGTGTACATATGTTTAGCTAATAAAATCACGTAATGTAAAAATCCTATAACGGTTTTATGTATTAAAAAATAATATATCGCTCATTTGGTGCAGCAATCGCGTAATTACACTTTTAGAAATATTACAGGAGATGCCATTTAGATGTTGTAGTAAAAGAAATGGCGCCATTTTACTCAATTATATGTAGGTACAATGACACTCGCGCCATCTCGCAGCATTTCACCACAAAATCAAATCTGTCCATGTTTCTTCCGATGTAAATAGTCTTCTGCACATTTTGACATATTTTACTTGTTTAAAAAAAAGGTGTAATTTCGTCATTGTTGCACCAAATGAGCAATGTTAAAGGTTTAATAAACCCATTAAAATTGATGATAACTGGAAATAATCCTATGAAAATAATATTTATTTATATTTGAAAAGTGTGTATCGTAGAATGATAACCAACTGATAGTACATAGGTAGGCTCTCGTACAAAGTCTGTTATTTGGCGCTCAAGCAGACATTGATTGCGGATAATGAATTATTCCACTTTGCACCGTAAGTGTGATACATAATTCAAAGGCACCTGGGTAGGTACCTATCCAGTACCTACCTAACTATGTAGTACTATCCCTATCCAGTATCTATCTACTCTGGCATACCTAGGTATAAAAGGTACATGGCTGGTTCACTAGTTGGAAAGATAAACGAGCACACACTTACAGCTGCAATTCGGTTTATCGCTCTTTCGAAATGTTTGCCACAAACACATTTTGCCGAATATGTTGGCTTTCTACTGATAACTGGAATGATACGCGTCGACAGATTTCAAATCCAGACAAACCCAAATTTTATATTTTATTTTTATTAATCTTGAGGTAAAGTGTGTGTGTGTGTGTGTGTGTGTGTGTGTGTGTGTGTGTTTGTATACCGGTGCATATATATATATATATATATATATATATATATATATATATATATATATATATATATATATATATATATATATATATATATATATATATATATATATATATATATATATATATATATATATATATATATATATATATATATATATATATATATATATATATATATATATATATATATATATATATATATATATATATATATATATATATATATATATATATATATATATATATATATATATATATATATATATATATATATAAATATATAAATATGTGTGTGTATTTAATATCTGCTGGCATTGAAGCGCAATATTGATCAACTTTTATTACGTAATTAACAATCAAGATAACACTATCGATGCCATACAGTGTCTTATGTACCATTAGGTGCGTAAGGGTTAGAAGGAGACATTTAGAAAATCAATAACATATCTGCATATTTCTCATTTTAGGTATGGTATTTAGTAGGTATGGTAAAAAATACAAACCCCATTTTAATGCTGTTATGAAATGAAAACCTTAAAATTTATCATCTTCTAAAGCCAAGTTCTAAATCATGCCGCTTACCTAGATATATAAATAAATAAATACAAAACATGTTTTCAGCACACGTATATTTGCGATACGATTTTGGATTTGGCTAACTTTGAAATTCAACGACACATTGCGTCTGTCCTCACAGACACATCCAAACCAGTGTTACATGACTACACCAAGTCAACAATTTGTCTAGGTACATTTATACCTGCACGTTTAAACAACAAGATACAAGGTAGCTTAATTATTATAATACGTAGGTACATCAATAAAGTATGCACTATGCCCTTCAACTCATTAAAAAATAGGTATAAAATAAAAATAAACAGCAAAAAACACGTCTTAAATAAAGATGAAGATTAAAAATCTGAATATTTAGTGGAGTACCTATCAATATCATAACTTTTTACACTTTTTGTGAAATAGACATATTAACTTCATTACGTGGGAGGTAGGTAAAAAAGGACCTACCTAGAACCTCTTTTGCAATAAACGACTTCAAGGCTTTCTAACAACGAGCTAAAAAATATTTTGCATGGTAAAAAAATTCATTCCGTTCTACATCAAAATTATTTTAAAATATGAGATAAATTTAACAAAAAAATGTACAAATTACTATTACTTTCTAACAGTGGCGAGCACAGAGTTTTTAATCAGAGTAGGCAGTAGGGTTGGGTAAGGATAAGGCATAGTACCTAGGCACTTGTCGTGTTACTAGGGTAGGCACTTCTTTTCTGCGTATATAGAATGCACGCCTCTGCTTTCAATCGTGCGACGTGTCACACGTCGCGACGTCACAAGTGTCCCATTTCCAATGCATTTGAAGTGCGTGGATATCAGGTATCACCTAAAATTGGGTGCTTTGCCAATAAATTTAAAAAAAAGTTCGTGGATATATCTATAATATTATACCTACCAGAGAAATCAACACGAAAAAGTTGATGCTTCAATTCTCATTCAGATAATAAGTGTATTTTTCAAAATGAGGTAGTTACTGATCGTGAAAATTGAGGAGAAATTAGTGTAGGTACATGTAGCTACATTTGTAAATTGCGAAAACGTGTAGTGAACGCAGAATCATAATTTGTGTAAAAACGTTTCAGTTGGAAAGTATTGTAGATGAGTAGAGAAATGGTACCTACCTTTCCCTTTTCATTCTTAATGAAGGTATGTACGTATCTGCTTGAATAGGTAAATTATGTATTATTTAGGTGATATTTGGATATTTTAAAAGATAAATTATAATGAAGTTACAAACAAATCTAATGTAACTCTTGCTCCCTTTATCCGAGACACGAAGTATTTAAAACACATACTTATATCTAATTTCACATTTATCTAATCCACAAGATGGGATCATTACAAATTTGAATCAGTAGGTACCTACCTACCTTAATCATCACTACCTAGGTACTTACCTACTCATATTTTGTGCAATGTGACAGTAACTTCAGTTAAGGTCTAAATCGATATAGAATGTAACAACTGAGCGTGGTCGGCGATGTAATACCCGCCCATCCCGCATAAAACGGCGAGTAGATTGGTAATTTGCTAAAACCGCGACTCCTTGTATGGATAAAGCCGTTCGCAAATCGCAAACTGTGCAGAAATTATATAGGAGCACCGTATACAAAGCAGTAATAAGAAGAAACAGTTTTACCCACTGTACACAGCCTCCGACCGCCCCGATGTAGAAACAGGTTCTTCCAACTCTTTCCCTCCGATACATTGCACGCAACTCACTCCCTCCCTCCTCTAAACATATTTAAATCCCCATATCATCTCCATAATAAATAAATTATACATCATTCCTTATTCTCTCGCATATCAAGGGCACTTGCAACCCTAATTTGCATATTGGATCGCCCTTATCCCTTCGATACTGTAGGGTGAGGCTGAAATTTGCATTCTGTTGTCGCGTTGCCATGGCTACCCTAGGAGAGAGGACACTCAGTGGATCGCGAATTATTTGGGAGGAGGGAATCGCCAGCCAATCCGAGCGCGGAGTAACATCGCGAAAACTCACATTGGCGAACATTTGCGCGTGCGCAATGTCGTAAGATAAGATATCACCGAGCGGTAATAACGTTCTCGGTGACTTCATGTGCTCCTGGTATCGAGCGAAAATATTCGCGGATTAAATTTAACATTTTGTACCTATTGCTCTATACATTCTGGTATTTCAAGAATTATCTGTGTATAATTTTATTTATCTTATAATTATTGAAATATTTTTTGTAAAACGGTTCTTACGAATCGAACTATTATATTTGTTTAATAAAAATAAAAATAATAATGAATTTAATCACGATTTTTTCCGAATAAATTCTTCATGTGACTAGATAATTAAAAATAATCATGAAGTTTAAGAAATTTTCTGTTTTATTATTTCAAGAATGCTTTCATATTTAGTTGCATAATACATTTTTTCTATGACATTTATGACAAAAGCTTTTTAAAAATAGGTCGTTATTTATTTTTATATTTATTTTGCTGGAATATTTTGAGAGTATATAGTATATGGGTACGTACTTTAGAGTCAAAAATCTTTTAAAATATTAATATGTAGGTACGTACCTACTCATACAATTTATTTACGTCATTTAAGGTTCTGAAATGATATTTCAGTAAAATACATAAGTATGTACGGAGGGGTGGGTGAAATATGCGAAACCAATGCGAAATTTCAGATCGAATCAATGAAGGAAAGGGAGTCAAAAATCGGGATGATAAAATATAATAATAAAAAACCTTGAAAATATAAAGCATAGGAACCATGTATTACCATAGCTATGGTTAGTAAAAAAAGTAACCAATTTAGTATAGGTAACCTTCAGCTAAAAATGCATTTAACAACCTAACTATACAAATGTGCCATGATCAAATAATAATCAATTTGCCCTTGCTATTAGTTGAACCTACCGACCTAACCATATAGATACGAGTATATTGCATCGTTATAATCGCATGTGAACTTATTTGATTGCTTTTCAATCGTTTATAGTTTAGTGCCAATATGGTTCCCGTATAAAATTGAAAAGTAAAATAAATTTTAGTAAATATGAATAATGTTTACATATTGAAAACTTCAAATAAAAAGGAGAAAAAATAATAAAAATATATTAAAAGTTATATATTCGTAAATACTTTTATATGTTTGAATATAAATATATATTTATACATATATATATATATATATATATATATATATATATATATATATATATATATATATATATATATATATATAAAGGGTCCGCCAAATAACTTTTTTTTTTTTAAAACAGGGCGCAAAACGTCGAGTGTAGCTTCGGCTGTGTGGCACGTAGCGCCGTCCTGTTGAAACCAAATGTTGCCAATATCCTCCTCTTCAATTTTTGTGAACAAAAATCCGTTCAACATGGCCCGATAACGATCGCCATTGACTGTAACGGCCACTCCTTGCTCATTTTCAAAGAAAAATGGCCCAATTATGCCTCTGGACCAAAATCCGCACCAAACAGTGACTCGTTTTGGGTGTACCGGCTTTTCAATGTATGCGTGCGGGTTTTCTGTGCCCCAAATACGACAATTTTGCTTGTTTACATACCCGCCAAGATCAAAATGAGCTTCATCCGAAAAGATGATTTTTTTGGCAAAATCGGCATCTTCTGTAAGTCGATCGCAGGCCCACTCAGCGAAGCGAAAACGCATTGGATGGTCAGTTGGCTTCAACTCCTGAACCAATTGGACTTTGTATGGCGTCATACCAAGGTCTTTATGCAAAATTCGTCTCAATGATGTCTCCGAAATGTTCAATTGTTGAGAACGACGGTGAATTGATGTTGATGGCGCTTCACGCACACTTTCTGCCACAACATCGATATTCTCGGGTGTACGCACTGTTTTTGGCTTTTCACGCTTTGGTTTATCGATGAGGATGCCAGTTTCTTTCACTTTTTTCACAAGATAACGAACATACGGAGCTGACGGTGCTTCTCTTCTTCCAAAAACCGTACGCAATTTTCGCACACATTCTGCAACATTACCATGATTTTCAAAGTAATGTCGCAATATTTCCCAGCGTTGTTCAAGCGTATACACAACCATATTCGCTCAGCGGAAGGATAAAACTAATTATCTGTCAAATCAGACATGAGCTAAATGTTACCATTCACGAAATAAGCACTAGTTGAAAAAAAAAACTTTAGATGGCGGACCCTATATATATATATATATATATATATATATATATATATATATATATATATATATATATATATATATATATATATATATATATATATATATATATATATATATATGTATAAATATATATTTATATTCAAACATATAAAAGTATTTACGAATATATAACTTTTAATATATTTTTATTATTTTTTCTCCTTTTTATTTGAAGTTTTCAATATGTAAACATTATTCATATTTACTAAAATTTATATAAATATATATATATATATATATATATATATATATATATATATATATATATATATATATATATATATATATATATATATATATATAATTTTTTTTTTTTTTTTTAAATTTTTTTTTTAATTTAATTATTTTTTTAAATTTTATTTTATTTGAATTTATTTAAAAAATAAGTAAACAATACCTTTTCTTCTAAATGCAAAAACAACACTTTCTGGCCTGTAGCGTGTAAATATTAAGTTAAAAATATGCCTCTTTTGCTGGGATGTTGTACATTTTCAGGGCATTCCGAAAACATGCACAACTGAAAATTGTCGATTTTTGATTTATGACGTTCTTGAAAGGAGTGCGCGATATATGAGTTGCCTCAAAACTTATCCTTGCTTATTATGAAGGTACCACCTACCTATGTACAAGGATTTAAAACATATTTGATTTATATGTCTTAAAAATGATAGTGAATGTGTAGGTACCTACAGATGATAATAAATTAATAAGGTTGATCCGTAAAAACAGTGCAATTTCTAATATTGCCATACTTATACCTAAAACATTTTTTTAAGGAACATTTTTCTCGGATATCATGAAAAAATATAACCGTACGTTAGAGAATGGTAGTTTAATTATAATCATTATTATTTAATAAATATAATAGGCACCTATTCATTTTTAATAACATTTTATTACTAACAAATGAACGCGATGGGCAATTGAAGTCGCGTGATACAGTAACGTGGGTAAGCTGTTACCGACTGGTAAAATGTGCAATTTACTTTTCAACTGCAGTAACCCTGTAAGCTCAACTGCATATAATGCAAAATATGTGTAGTGTTTAGGGTGTAGGGTGTAGGGTGTAGGGTGTAGGGTGTAGGGTGTAGGTACATATTTATTTACACAGATATTGACTACTTAGATCTAAGATTATAAAAGAAGTTAAAAAAATATTAGGAATGAAATTATGTAAAATAATCTTATTTTTTGCTCTTATTTTGTTATCAAATTACTGTTATTTTTTCAAACGGTTTACTAAAGGATCACATTATGTTACCTACATATCTTTATTTTCTTCGTTCTACATTCTTAAATTTTTAATATGCGAATGCTTCTTCTCCCGATGGTACATAGGGCTCCCGATGCCCATCAATCTATCAGCACCCGACGGTACATAGGGCTCTGCATCATATAAACGCAGTGTTATATTGATCGTTAAATCATGAAGGAAAGATGATCAGACCTGGGTAATATTGAATAAGGGTTTTTTTCACTCTAATATTTATTTAAAAAAACAGTAGGTTATCATATTTTTGTTGTTACATTAATATAAATAAAGGAGTATGGAAAGAGGTAAAAAAAATGGCGTTACCAACTGGTTTCACATTTGTTATCTTTATTTTTCTGCATGCAATCTAGTTTTATCCAGTCACGTTTTGCGACTATCGATTTTCCCCTTTCGCAGAATCGTCCATGACTAAGTAATGAATCGCCAGCGAGCAGGAGTAGGTACGTGGTGTGGTCGCTATGTCAACTGTGTGTGTGCGTGCGTACCGTGATTTGTCGCGTTGCAATCTGCAATCTGCATCTATCAACTGCAAGACAATTTTTGTAATGGGAAAATCGCAAACGTATTCAAGCATGCATACAATGCAGTATTCAAATCGATAAGCTGTACATACAGGTACATGCCGTCGCTCTTCTAACGAACTGTCGTACCTGATTACATTTTACAGGAGAGCTGTTTTAAAACAACAACAACAAAATAATATGAAAAATAACTCCTATAATTAGAGATAATCCAGATTTGTGAATAAGTATTTGGACACATTCAAAATGTTGTTGGTTATTTTATTTATTTTATTAATTTGTTACGGACTAGATCCAATAAATAATATTCATTCATTTCAATCGAACCCTTATTCGCACCCCAATGGTGCATAGGGCACTGCATCATATAAACGCAGTGCTATCTTGAACGTTAACACGCGAAGGAAAGGTGATCAGCCCATCAGGTACCAGTCCAGGGTAATGTTGAATAAATATTAAAGTGAAAAAATCACTAAATAAATAAATAGTATAGGTATGTGATATTTACTGTGCAGAAAATTTAAAACCAAAGCCATGACAAAAACTATAACATAAAGACAAGGTCCAAGCTTTTCTCAACCGATGAGTCGAATCACTGAATGAGTAGTCTAGAGTCTTAAAATTTTAATAAATCAACAGGTATAGAAATATTACATGTAAATAAAACTTTTATTCGTTTAGATAATCTAGAAAAATTAAAAATAAGTAAAGCAATGAATAAAGACCTACCCATAATAAATAAACAATTTAATTTAACTACAAGTCCACTTTAAAAAAATCCCATTGTGATTCATTTGTCTTCTATCTCTTTCAAATTTCAGTTTTATTTAAATATCAGACCGTAACAATTTCACTTTTGTCTACATTTGACCTGACTATAGAATGATTATTCCGAAAACAGTAGTCACGAAGTAGTGTTTTTTAAAGTGGGATTACACAAAGTGAACGATTAAATGATGAGGAGAGTTTTATATAACAATACCACAATGTTAACAATGCTTTTAATATACAAAATACAATTTTATTTTTCATTAAAACGGTTCACAGATACGAGCATAGTTTACGCCTTATTGTATATATTGTAATATGAACATACGTAAGTAAATATATTACAAATGCATCCGCTACCTATAGTCTATCTATGCAACTGTGCATGTGTGTATAAAAATGTCATAAAATACCTGGGTTATAATTCTTAACATGCTAAGTAAATGCGCGTGTCTACATAATGCAATACAAGCATACTCCATTCAGATATTTGAAAAAGAATTTAGTTTTCAATAACTACAAAGACGACGTGTCAATTACGCCATTTGAATAATCTCCCCTTTGAGTGTCTAAATCGAAAAGAAAAAAATCTTATGCATAAGTGATGGAAGTTTTGTCAAAAAAAATCACGTAGGGTCTCTCCCCTTTCGTTCACATGGGCGGTTTTATTTTTTATACTAAGACCATTGCCAGACAAATCTATTTTGATTAGAAGCGAGAGCTGTCACGAAAAGTAAATAAAATGTTTGCATACAAAAGGACGAAGGGTTTTATATCGATATCAGGCAGTAAAAACTATAAAGATCGAAATACGAAAGCCTCGGTATACTGGCAATAAGAAAACCCCTATAACCCCGAAAATACTTTCAATTTCTATTAATCGCTCATCTTGATAAATCACGCAATTATGATCTTTTAAACGTAGATAAAGAGGGAGGTATAGAACATAAATGGTTATTTATTGCGTTTTGTATTATTATCGTGATGGCCTATTGCGGTATTCATTATATAATATTTATTGAAGTAGAGCAATTTTAAAAGGTATGAGGTTAGGCATTTCAACATATTTATCCTTCTTTTTCATTGTTCATCAAATAATACAAAGCACAACTTTGGGGTTAGTATTATTGTACATGAAATGATATCGAGTTCAATTTACTATATATGTAGATATGTACATAATTAAATGATATAGATAGATAGATATGAAGGTACTTCGTGTCGGGTTGTGGTCCCGTGGTTGGTGTCGCGGACTCTTCAGTCAGATTTCTCGTTTCGACACTCTACCACAATTCGATACCTATTTCTAATAATGAGCCGCTTAGGCGCACAGAAATAGTATGAAATTGAAGTATTTTTGTAAATAATAAAAACATAAATATTTATGTTTAAAATTTTTTACATGGTGTCCCAAAATTAAACGATAAGGGAGCACAAGCGGGTAGACCTGTTCATGACTAGCGAGAATTATTATTTTTTTCTTATAAAAGAAAATATAAAATCCATCGAAAATTGACACCCCTTAGCTGACCATGACCACAATTATTGAATTTTTGTTTGTTTTTATATATTTTTTATATCGGCAACGTAAGTAGCAAAACCCAACCCTTAGAAATCCCTGAATGTCTGTAGTTTTTACACAAAAATTTATTAAAATTATAATTTTTCCTAAAATTTTCAAATACTTTTTACTTTCAATATGTAAATATAAATTAGAATAACGAATAATTTATATAAAGGCACATATTTAGATTTTTTTATTTAGATAACTTCATATGAGTGTATCTTCAAAAAGCTTTCCAGTGTTTCATTTACATAAATATTGTATAACATTCTGACTTCATTTTCAAAAGTATAAATTGCACCTAGAAGGCGAAACACGATCACAAAAACAAATGAAATAAGATGTATAACCGTTTTGCAAGTAAAATATGATATCGATAGAAACATAATTTTATACCACTTATGATTTAAAGGTTATATGTGAAAACCATGTCGTGAATATTTAACAAACGTTTTGCTTTCACGGCCACTACTTGGCTTTCAAGGGTTGTCGTGAAGATAGAAGATATTACACGGGGTGAATATTTATGCGACACTTGACGACTTCAAGGGTTGTATTGTCTCGGATGATTGAAAGGAAGACGGAAGGCCCGTCTAAGTATTGGTTATTGTGAAAACACTACATTTATCAATTTTATCATGCAAATTTGTGTTCGATGAAATCATTTCCGGTTAAGAATATTATTATTTACTAATAATGGTGATATGAGTCATCCACAATAATCATAGTTATTTTTTTGAAAATATTATCTTTCCATTATTTAACCCACGTGACTTGTTTCAATGTACCTTTATATGGGACTATCGAAAAACTCACATTTTACCAAAAACGTTTACAAAAACATTTAAAAATGAGTGCAATATGTTTTTTGAGAACTTTATGTAAAATACAAACATAAAATATCGGCATACATTAAGATACATGCTATTTCTCACTATATTTTTTACATGTCGCTCACTCCTTTCAACAACGTTATATATAAAAAAAAATTCCGGAGATCGTTTTTAAAGTTTAAAAATATAATAAAATGTATGAAAAATAAATATAAAGCCACTTATTGAACTTTTTACTGTGCAACAGATCTTTTTAGGTAAAACCTAAATGTTTTTTCTCCATTTGAAAAATATTTAGTATTTTTAAAAAATAATGAAACAATACCTTTTCTCAAAATGCAAAAAACAAAACTTTCTGCCCTGTAGCGGGTAAATATTAAGTTTTAAAATATGCCGCTTTTGCTAGGATATAGTACACTTTCTGGGCATTCCAAAAACATGCACAGCGGAAAATTGGCGATTTTTGATATATGACGTTGTTGAAAGGAGTGAGTGATGTGTTGCCTTGGTGCTCGCCACAAATGGGATGCTTTTAAAAGTTTAAGGTTAAAAAAGCCTTTACTGTACAATATGACTTTTAGTCAAGTATTCTTATTTTTATGAATTTTCAACAAAACGAAGAGCTTTTTTGAAAAATTATTATGGAAATCAATGCATTCATAGGACTTTTAATTATTCATAGCCTGGTTAAAATAATTATTTTATTTACCGTATAATAAATATCTACTATTAAGGCCCAGTATTCGATGAGTCGCAACTTGATTTTCTCTAAACCCTGGTAACATTTTACGTAATTTTATTCTTAAAACACCGTTTTTGTATTTGAAAAATTAGTTTTTCTTAAAAATAATTATATGGTTTTGAAAAAATTAACTTTTCGAAAGGTAAGTAGTTAAAAAAAATAACGAAAAATATCCAATATACATACTTACATTCTTAAAAAAAATCGGGCGTGGAAAAATATGTTACCGAGTTCTCTGTCTTTGTTTTTTTTTTTTTTTAGATGGGAATTGCATTTATTATTTACCTTGCTTATTATGTACAAGATTTATAGATCATTTAGTGGATTTTTGTTTCTTCTAGCTAATTAAAAATGTTTTTGTTTGAATCTGTGTTGGGAACAGGAGGGATCATCTAGTGTGGGTCAAATAGGAACTTCTCTGCATTTGCTCATTGCTGGGAGGAAACCACGTAAAACTCCTCAGGAGAAGGCGGACTGTTGACTGTCATCAGCAGACCTTCCGTTCCACTAGAAGAGGGTTCGGCATTTTGTGTCCTACTTTGGTTTATGTTACCAATGTCGCGAATATCCCCTTACTCATCATTGAACAACTAGATTTCTTACATGTGGGAATTGGTACATAATATACCTGTTGAAAATTCAAACAAATATACGGTGATTATGAATTAAAAAATAAAACTTAGTTTGGTGCCTATGTTTTCAACGTTGCATGTCTATGATAAGATCGTTGATGCAACGCACTATTGGGTATTTTTTTATTTTAATTTTTTAAGCTCAAGGGTTGAATTTATCAAAAAGGGTTGAACCATTCCCCAACAGGTGGGTTTACAGAACTACAAAATCAATTTTGATTTATTATCCGGGTTTTTTTGTGGCAGTTCGTACAAATAAAAGGAGGTATATAAAACCTAATGACTTTTGAACTAAATGACCGTCTGCTTGTTTGATTACACGATTCACTAATGATATTCAATTCATAACTCGGAAGTTTATGTGAAAGACATCTTGGCTCTACGGAAAAGGAAAAAAAATAGGAATAGAAGGTACTACAGGAGAGGAAATGAGGATAATAATAATAATAAAATTATATTGCTTTCTGACATTTCAACATAGATGAAGAAGAACTTTTAAGTCTGGGCATTTACGGGGCTTACGACCGTCAAAGACTGGTTTTAAGTGATAAAGTGATCATATTCATAATGATATTCAGTTCATAACTCGGAAGTTTATGTGAAAGACATCTTAACTATACGGAAAAGGAAAAGAAGTAGGAAAAGAAAGTACTACCGGAGAGGAAATGAGGATAATAATAATAATAATAATAATATGTTATTTTTTGACATCTCAACATAAATGAAGAGGAATATGGAAGTCTGGGCATTTACGGGGCTTACGGCCGTCATAGGCTGGTTTTAAGTGATCACTTTACACACGTATTGAACATTCACCAATTCTACCCATGATTGACAACCACGCTTCTCAAATTGTTACAATGGACAATTTAAATAGCGCTATTTTCGTAAAATCGCTTCAGCAATGGCCAGGGCAGTTGTGTTGCATAATAGCGCTCGTACGCTTCATATCTAACGCTACATACATATTTTAAATATTTATTAATTATATAAGTGAAGAACGCGGGATTAGTTAGCGACAAAATGTGTCGCATTTTTTCTTACACGGCCGGGAGATAATTTAAACACGCCAAAAACTATAAAATGTTTATTGGACTCTCAGAGGGTAGCGATCCGAGTCCAACCCTTTGGTAGTCTGGAGTTTTTTTATGCTTTTATTTCGACTTTGGTAACTCGGAGATGCAAGCCGATTTTTTGTTACCAGCCTTTTTGTTCGCGCACAAAAAAGGGTCACTATCGCCTGAGTTGTTTTTTTCGCCTCATATTCGTATTCTAAAGCGAGAATGTTGAGAGTATATGTTTTTTGGCTGTGTATGTGTGTGATAAATAAATATGATACATAGTGTTGCCATAACTTCTAGAAACCAATACGGGACGTTTTCTATTCCGATGCCCTAAAACAAGGGTTTTTTTAAACAAAAAAGGTCCCGGAACTTCACGTCAAGCTTTTTACAAAAAATATATGTATTCAAATATCATTTAAATATTCATTACAATACCATATTTTATCGTTTTGAAGAATTATATAAATATAGATTGTAATTACGCAAGCGCAAACATTGTTTCGTCTAATTGATTTTGTTTTTTTTTTCTTTAATATTTATCTATTAAAAAAGGTACCGAAACACCGTTCCACCGCATTACATGGAAGCCCTGCCTAAAACTCAACACATTTTACGCCGACACACAGCTTTTCAACTACACTATACGTATCACGCATGTGTACTTAGTGAGAGACAAACTATGTGTTTTTTAATAGATACCCTCTGATCTCAACCGAAGTGGCTATCAAAAGTACAAAATAAATCAAATAAATAAATAAAACTACATTATAACTATAACATCAAAGTTTTTATTCGAAATGTTACGAGTTTAAATTTTACAACCTAAATTAACACCAAATTACTCATTTGTTTTATTGCCTTTTTATATTTTAAAGTTGCTTTTACTTTTGTAATAACTTTTTTTATATAATCAAGGACTGGGCGCATGTCACTTTAAAATTGTAATTACAAATCAATATGGATTCAATGGTCTGTACAGAGTGAGTGACTCACCTCTATTTCCGCATTTTATCGAAATACGGGACATGTAGGAATAATTTTCAGCATCCATAGTGTAATGGCCAGCACGCTTGGCTACCGTACTGGAGGTCCCAGTTTTGATTCCCAGGGGGGGGGGTCAAATAAATACAAGTGATTTTTTCACTCTAATATTTATTCAATATTACACTGGACTGGTACCTACCTGAAGCGGAGGGCTGATCACTCTTCTTTTATGTGTTGACGTAGTAGTATTTTACGAAAATGGTGCTTTATAAATTATCCATATTTATTATTATTATTATTATCAATATAACACTGTTTTTAGATGCAGTGCCCTATGCATCATCGTGTGCGAATAAGGATTTGCAGAAGAAGAAGATTTTTTCACTGTAATATTTATTTAATATTACCCTGGAGTGGTACCTGAAGCGGAGGGCTGATCACCCTTCCTTAGTGTGTCAACAATCAAGATAACACTGCGTTTATATGATGCAGTCTCCTATGCATCGGATGCGGATGAGGGTTTGAAGAAGAAGTAATACGGCACAAGATGGTCAAATAAGGTGACAGTCCAGTATATACGGGACGTATGGCAACCCTATTGATACAGCATGTACAAGCGCGACACCAACGGAGTTGAGAATGTATGCGTTATGTGTGTTAATCGCGCGTGTGGTGGTAATCTCCCGCGAAGTATTATAATGCACTTGTCTCTAAATCGTCAACAAGGCCCCGCGACCCAAATCTTGGGAATGTTTTTGCTATGAGGCAGCTATATTTTTTCTAGGTTTTGTGATTGTAGGTGTCTACCTGATGGTCACAATGGTCACTCCCAATGTAAATCATTTGATGACTTCTTTTTCACCGGTGAAATTATTTGGGAAGATAAAACAAAACTTTTCCACGGGTCGTAAGTTTTGATATTATTTATAAAATAATAATTAAACACTTGTATAAACACTTATTGAGTTTTATTTCATTACACACGACTAGTTTCGAAAACAAACAGACGTTTTCATCTACAGGTGAAAAGTAAAACTGTAGATGAAAATGTCTGTTAGTTTTCGAAACTAGTCGCATGTAATGAAATAAAACTCATTAAGTGGTTATACAAGTGATTAATTATATAAAAAAATTAACATGTCATTCCATCAAGTTAATCCCGAATCAATGAATAATATAAGTTTTGATATGATCAAAAATAAAAATTTGTCGAGTATATTTTGAATAATTCAATAAAAAAAAGACAAAGACGTAATGTACTCAAACAAATTTTATTTATTATGATGAAATTTTTATGTTTTTAATAAAAGGTATACATAATCCATCCTGTCCCGTCTGTTCGTCTGTCCGCCTCTATAGGGTAGTGGTTAGCGCGCTAGGCTACCATGCTGGAGGTCCCGGGTTCGATTCCCAAGAGGGTCAAAATAAATATTAGTGGTTTTTCAGTCTAATGTTTATTTTATGACTCTGGACTGGTACCTGAAGCGGAAGGCTGATCACCTTTCCTTCGTGTATTTAACAATCAAGATAACACTGCTTCTATACGATGCAGTGCCATATGCACCATTGGGGTGCGGATAAGGGTTAGAAGAAGAAGAATACATAATTAGGTGTATTTTCATAGAAAAGAAAAGTCTGTCTTTTGTTGAAAAATTATTTATTTATTTTTACACCAAGTAAGAGGGATCTACATTCATCACGACTATCACACGTTGATATACTACATAATTAGGTTTTTACCTTTATCTAAATTAATGTTAAAGTCAGACGCAATAGGAAGTCATTTATAAAAGAAAGTTTTGTAAGCACTTGATTTATGTGATAGTCACCAATATCAGCAATATGGTATTAAATTATTACCGACATCCGCACCGTCCCATTTTTTTCTTCAAATCGCCTAATTTATCCAAATAATTGTCTGGTTAAAATGAGCCCTGGGAGACAGGCTTGGCGAACCGGTAAATAATAAGCGAAATTCGAATTAACGGTACCTTTCCAGACAACAGGTGCAGCGGTTGACAGCAGGAGAACTGGCGATAACTAGGATGGTCGGACTATAGACTATGAAGAACTATGTTCCCACACGAAGCGTCGACTGATTGGCGAATACCGTGGGAGAGAAGTGAATAGATGAACTAATACTGAACCCTGCACCGCCCCTGCGTAATCTAAAAGGTCCTGTTTGATTTTTTAATGCACACCCTTAAGTTTTAGCTCGGAACATTAATTAGTTTTTTGCTGAGAGCTAAATGAGTGTGGAAGATTTACTGCAAAGCTACCTGATATATAACATAAATATTTTGATGCAGAAAAGGATTTTAGAAGAACAAAAAAAACGCCTTCAATATCTTCTTTGATTTTCTATTATATCAATCAATGTTGTCAGCACTTCATTATTTTTTTAGATTAAAATAATACTATTGTGTTATCGCATATTAACACATTTTTAACTTACTCATTGTTCAAAATCGGTTGATATCCACCATTTTTTGAGCAAAATATATTTTAAAATTTTTTCATCAATTGATTTGGCAGTCCATTGCGGTAATATTTATCCATTTATAATTTATGTTTTACTTGGTAATTACCACTATATATAATCTATTTATTGCGACACATGTTTCGATGCATTCCGCATAATACGGTGTTTGAAAATGATTTGGAACTCATCGATTCACGTGTCACTATAGATTTTAATTAATAGTGGTCCTTTACCAAATAATACTTAAATTTTAAAAATATATTATTTTTCTCCTAGCGATTGCTCTTATTTGCATGTTTAGATTCGTACTATATACCAAAAGAGGAAAAGTTTGAAAAAATATAATAAAAGAAAAATGAAAACATTTTATTTGTAATTTATACTGGTAGAGGAAGATATTAAGAATCGTTAACAAAATTAAGAAAATAAATCACGACCTAAATCCGAATCGAAATCCATTATTGTTCTTTGTGACTTTTTCGTTTTTTGGTAAACCACATAATGCATTCGGGAAACATTGTTTTTTATGGTATTTCTTAACCATTCACCAAATCAATTCGTTCACTAAATCATAAAGGTAATGCATAAATATATTTTATCATTTTTTTCATAACTTTGTAAATACATTTTCTGTTCGTTATTGAAATGGACCTGAAAATTTTTTAAAAATAGGTATATATTGTACATATATCTATACATTCATTGATTTCACTTCATTTTGCCATTTTTTAACGTTATTTCTTTTAATCGTTTAAGTTATGATCTTATTTTTACATATATTTGTATTTTTTTAATGAACTTTATAAATTGTATATGCCATATAAAACTTAGAGGCTTGCATGCAACACTTTAAGGTTAAGAATAAATATAAATAAATAAAACATGTGATGAAAAGCATGTATTCTAAAAATAGAATATTAAGGTGGAATTATTAGTGAATACGCCAAATCTGTATTCGTCTCTTCATTTGCCTTTAACAAAATACATTTAAAAATATAAAATTCTTATCAAATCACACAGTGTTACACTGGCCAATTAAATTATGTACTATGATCAGTACAAACATATTATATTTTAGGTGTCCATAGAGTGTGACACTCCATTCGTATAGTCAATACAGCGAGCCGAGCGCTCCATCCATAGTTTCGGATGCTCGATGATGCTCGCTGCGAGTGATGTTACGACGTTATGTTACGACGAAATGCTCCGGCCAGTCTCCACCTTAAGGGTTTGAAATGAATGAAATATGTGTCGTATATATCTTGTTATCAGTAAATTACTATGCATCTGACGTCAACGACAAGGTATTAAGATGCAAATGGCATCGTTCTCGCATAATGTATTGAGCAGAGGCAGGCAATCAATAATGCCATTAATGGCACGTGAAAAAATAGCCTACACCCATTAACGACACACGCTCCGGGTGGACTTTCGGACTTGCATTGCTACTTGCCCGCTGCACCTTTTCATTAAAATAATGCAAACCGCGTTTACCTTTGTTTTCGGTGGCGAAATACAAACCCTTCGAAGGGTGGGCAAGATATTTAGGGGAAGAATGATCGATACTAAGGGATGATAAGGCTAAACCTTGGGGAAAGCGAATTATTACACTAAATGGCTGCAGGTGAGTTGTGCTGAAGGGGAATTGCTACAAAGGTACCTATTTCATTATTATTTCCTAAAAACAGGACTGACTTTAGTGGAAGTAAAAACGCAATGGCTATTTTAAGTATTAATTCCCACCTATTAAAGCAGTGAATAAAATATTATCTTATTTTTGTTTAGGTTTTGCATTATGAAATAAAATTTATAAACAAGTCAAAATAAAATCATATTTCATTTTAATATTCTGTAACATTATGTTTAGTTTTAGAACAGCAACATTTTTTTAAATAATTTAAATATTATGCTCAAATGACAATAACATTGGTAAAATCAAAATTATGGGAATCAGGATTCATAAATTCTAAATATAAATATTAAAAATATGTATTACAACGAGCTAACAGATGAACTCTTAAAAATGGATAAAAATCCATGCCTTAAAGCCAATACTATTTAGAAAAAAAATATTTAGAAAAAAGTTCAAAACAATAAGAGTAAAAACAGATTACTATCGTGATCATTTTTTGAACTATTGAAAAAAACATATGTTTCTAACATAAAACTGCAAGAACTTTGCAAAACAATCAAAACAACCATCGCTCTAATTAATACGTATAGGTATGCGTTAAGACAACGAAATATCGTATTTTTTTTAAATCAGAGCTTACTAACCAATTTTATATTTATATTGATACCAAACAAATGTAATATTTCTTCTACTAGGTAATAACAAAATATTTATTTCATGTAGTTATTGTCTTCAATAAAAAAAGCTTACTTTTTGTGTAAAAACCATGAGAATATTGTAAATGTATATATATATATATATATATATATATATATATATATATATATATATATATATATATATATATATATATATATATATATATATATATTTATAAATATATATATATATATATATATATATATATATATATATATATATATATATATATACACACACATATATATATATATATATATATATATATATATAATATATATATATATATATATATATATATATATATATATATATATATATATATATATATATACATATATATACATATAAATGCGTATTGATTAATATGGGAAAAACTGTGTAAGTATTCGGAAATAGAAACAGTTATATGATTTGAAATTTATGCCATCGATCCTAAATAAATATTTTAAGCGATCTAATGTAAAACTCACGAACAGCCAAATTTTTCACCTGCAACCCACGCCTGTGAAAGAAACCTCACAATTTGTAATAATTGGATACCCTTATAAAAGAGCTGACTTCATACTGCGTACCCCGCGTAAGTTTGACTTTAGTGCCTATTAAATTTACAATCTGCTTCACCGTGTATCGCCGAAACTTCTGGTTGTGTGTGTAGTTAAGGAAAACACCGCACACCCAATGAGTGCATGCTGAAAAAGTGAAGGTTGGCCGCCAAAAGGGTGGGAAAATGAACAGGAAGATATTGTCTTACGTTACAGGCAAATGACGTTTTGTGAAACAGCCTTCTCGATTTTCAGCACGACGTATGGCATGCATGGATCTAAAAGTCGTTATGTATGTGTGGGTTTTTGTGATCGTGCTACAGGGTCCGAGGGGTAAGGAGAGGGCTGGGGAAGAGTGCAGTAAGGTTGTTACCCCCAAGCATATCCAAGGCCAAGAATGCAGCGGCAGCGAAAATTCAGATTTCAGAATATTGAGCATTTTGTGAAAATTACGATAAAACATTTTCAATTTAATGAAATCCTTCCGAAAATTTCGAGGTGAGTAGATAAGCTTTCTATAAAAAGTGCCTCCTTGATTTTTATTTTAGGTTGCTTCTTAGTAAGTAGGAACTCATTAAAAATGAAAGAAAAATCATTTTTAAAGTTTGGTGCTTCATAAAACATTTTTTTACAAAGTAGGTAGGTAGGTATAAGGGGTGCCTACCCATTTACAAAATAAGGTATCCTTACTGAATAATTTAGCAAGGGTTAGAAAATTGCACGTTAATTGCAAATCGTTCAAAATTAGTATACATTAACACAAAGTGAGAGAAAATAACTATCAAATATGATTGCTCGATATAATGACATGTAATACCTAGGATATTTACTAAAATTACAAGTAATTTTATTAAATATCTATGAGACAACATTTGAAAAAAGCGTTGAAGAAAAATGAATGGAATTGTTAAGAAATATAACGATTTACGATTATTTATTTTGCTATTAAACTTATATTATATTATGCACTAATTTACATTGTAAACAATTTTTAAAAATAACTACTGACAAGCAGGTCTCAATGATTAATGAAATAAAAATTAATATTATTTACTATTTATGTATTAAAATTATATATACAAATATTTAATCACATATTTTTAGTTTTTTTAATTGTGTTGAGTAGGCTAAGCTGCTAAATGTGACATCAGCATAGTCTCATGGGTCCGCCAATGTATAAAATAAATAAATAAAACGATCATATTTATGCATTCCTTTACCAAATACATAGTCCCCGTGACATAAAAGCCAAAAGAATTATGTCTGTTCATCGTTAGAAGTTGGAACTGGTTAGAGCCGCGGTTGCTCGCTTGTGTGCGTACCATAATGCGATTTGTAAATACAAAAAACGGATAAAAATGTTTAGATACACAATGGCAGGTAGAAACATTTTGATATGCAGAAGTCTAGTCAAATAACTGACCCCAGATTTGTGGGAAAATATTTATATTAATCTTAATTCTAAACGTGAAAACCATAAAATTTAGACTGTAAGAATCAACACGTACCTATGTATATCATTTATTGATTTCACATTAACTTTGTGGAGTAACGTAATGATTTAAACAATTAAAACACTTGTGTAAGACCACTTTTTTGAGTTTATTAATGTAAACACGACTAGTTTCGAGAACTACAGATGTTTTCAAAACTAGTCGTGTTACATTAATAAACTCAAAAAAGTGGTCTTGTACATGTGTTTTTATTTCCATGTGTATTTAAATCAACGCTTACTCTTTGCATACTAAATTATGATTATTATTATTTTAAAGGGTTTTTAAATGATATTTCGACTTTACGCTTGACTAAACATAACAATTAAAAAAACATGTACACAACACACACCGATTTTTACACAGATTTTGAATTATATATTTGATTTATTTTTGAGCTGTTTATTTAATGTATATATGATTTAATTGTTTCCTAAATATTTATTTGTAACATTACCTCTTGCGATGACAAATAGAATCAAAATATTTAAATCCTTTCCTTGCCTTTTTTATAGTTGTAGACGTCAACTGGCTAGAGCTGACGGGGCCACGGAGGTAGAAGTCAACTGGTCGAACGAATGTCCAAAAAAATCAACCCTTAAAATAGCTTTTGTAAAACAAAACTTCGGCATAGTCACTTAAATTCGCTGGACATTCTTCACCTTACGACTTATGTGTAATTAAAGCTATCTAATACTTTAAAGGCAAAATTGCAAGGTAAAAAATTAAACAAAAAATATTTCATACTAAAGTATTTTATTCATTTTCGTTTCAAAATATTCAAAGAAAGCATAATGATTTATATCTGGGTATATAATTCCATTTAAAAACATTAATTTATTCCAAAATAAAAGATAATAATTGTGATATATTTAATAAAATACTCTTTGTTTTGTATAAATATGAAACTTTTTATAAAATAATTATAAATAAATATTCAGCGTCAAGCGCGCCTCCTAAAATATAGGACCCAACCTTCTTAATTATCAGCCGCTGATTATATTCGACTGGATATAAAATTTACATATTGTACACAAGGAATTTAAAATTCGTCCAGCGAAGGTGTGCATAAAATTTTACTTTTCGTGGCTTTTGTCATGTTAAATAAGTGAGGGTTGATTTCAACAAAAAAATGGGGTTGGAGCGAAAGAACCACGGGTTGCTAAACACCTTGGTTTCTTGCTTATTTGGTATTTCATTCTAGGCCCCTAAAAAAGAATAATTTCCCTAAGAAATTTAATCCCTAATAAATTTAGTATGACTTTATAAGCAAATACTTCTTTACCTGTTTTTGTTTTCTTTGTAATACTAAAAAGAACTTTTAAAGTAATTATAAGGTTTCAGCTACGATTTTTCCTACATGCTTCTAGTTTTCATATTATAGAAGGTATACATATCAGCGTCTATTGTTTTCATATCGTTAGCTTAGTATTGCAAATGTGTAAATATATTATTTTGAAATTTTCAAGCGTGAAGTTTTGAATTCGTATCGTATATAACCTATACTTCAATAAGTATATATGTATCGTAATTAAAATTAATGAAAAAACAATATCTTCAGTAAATATTTTTTATTTCTTTGTGTTCCTTACCTATCTCAATTATTTATTAAATGATTGTATTTGGCAAATATAGCCATAGAAGAAATATAGTTTTAAAAAATATCAAGTTTTTAATAATGGTTCTTTTTTCGTTTCCTCTTATTTTGACAAATTTGAACATACGAGTATGTGTATTATTATTGGAAAATTGTGCAATTTTTGGTGTTTTTAAAATAATTGGAAGTCGATGGAAAAACTAACTATCGAGCCAAATTCATTAAATATTTGAAATCGATCATCAAAGTCAAGTAATATTAGACTCTTTATTTTAATAAATTATTCTTAAAAATCCTGTGATTGCATTGTCCATAAAAATAAAGCAGGTACATAAAAAGTGAAATGAAAAAACAAAAAAAAATATGAAAAAAAAATTGGACTTTCCAGAAGTCATTAAACCACAAATTAAAAAACTAAATTTAATAGTTAGAAATGTTAATTTCTTTAAAGAATAATACTCGTAGTACCTACATACAGGTGTCGCCGGGACAACCCTTAGGTCTGAGATGTGTGTTTTCCAGGAATTCGTTTTGTCAACAACCACAAAAAACAAATACTGTTTAATCCATTTAAAAGAGCCTTTAGTTTGTTGACTTGAGTTACACAAATAATCATGATACTTAGTTAGATTAATATCGTATTTAAAAAATAATAAAAAAGTCGGTCCATATCTAAAAGTATACATAATATTTACCTATAATTTAATTCAAATGTCAGTGGTAAGCGTGATTGACTACCGTGCTGGAAATAACGGGTTCGATTTCCAGAGGGTCAAAAGCAACATAAGTGATTTTTACTTTTATATTATTTAACGACACCCTGGAGTGATACCTGAAGTGCAAAACTGATCACCTTGTCTTGATAAAATTTCACTTATTCGATATTCTTATGCATTATTAGGTGCGAATAAGGGTTAAAAGAATATAATTAAATTAAATTTAAGTAAACTAATTAATAGTTTACAATCTTGGTATTCTTGTAAATTATTATTATTTTATTGTATTACAGTTAGTAAATGTGAACGAAAAATTCGGCAGTATGGCGATCGTTTTGTATCCAATAATAAATTGAACTAATCGGTATCTAATACGACTTCTACCGCCATCTTTCCTCGAAGCTTCAAACTACTATGAACTAAGCTTCGTAGCATTCATCCATACTAAATTGTTGCTTTGGTCGTTTTGGTCGTAAAAAATAATTTATATTTTTGGCTCCTTTTTTTTAGTTTACACATTGTTCACCAAATGGTGCATAAGGCATCACATTGGACCGACGCAGTGTTAACTTGATCGTAAATTATGTGAAGGCAAGGTGATCCCGCGGTCCTGCGCTCCAGATTCTTACCAGTTTAGGAATGGAATATTTTTGATGGGATTACAGATATAGATGATGTAAGTGAAGGAGCTGAGGGTAAAGGACATTATCGTTATATGGGAAGAAAAATAGAGGAGGGTTAGCAAGTAAAAAATAAGAATATCAGCATTGGAAAGGGTACTCGGGATTACATACCCGTACAATGTGTAAGTTGTACACTATATTTCCTGCTGCAATATTGGCAAAATTAAAATTATACACCCACTTAATACATTGAGCAAAAAAATCAATGTATTATAAGATGGATTACCAACATTTTTCTCAAATGTGATTTGGTAGATTAAAAACGATTTAGAATGTAAATTATTGACTCACATTTCGTTACTTTGGTTATTAAAAATTTCCAAAACGCCAAATCTTAATAGAAAATAATAATAATAATAATAAAAGGTTTCCTATTTTCACGATATTAATTTGTAATAATAAGTACTTACGTTGCATTCAATATACCTGGAAAGGGGTTTTTTAATTACGTTTTATTGCACGCCAATACATATTAAAGATAAGATTATAATCTGGCTCAGTTTATTTTGAAAATAATCATCCCACAAATAGTTTTACGCACGAATGTCCCGATCCTAGATCCTAGATCCTCCCACGAATTAAACATTTTCTGAGACGCATCCTTCATCGAGGATCCTTTTTTTATTATACCTTAACTTCTAACGGTACCTGAGTGAATTATTGCAATGCGATCACGTCAAACTTTTGCCAGATACCATTAATATCCTTTTGTTAGTGCTCAAAAGGGTCTGTCCGTGAGCCCGTTTAGACCAATGCAATCGTAAACAATTTGGCCAATAAATTTCCCCCAACACAGGTGTCGAGGATATACTCAATTCTATCCAGCCTCGCTGCAGCCGATCCCACGGACATCTTCTCAATCAAAGTGAGAAAAAAAATAGGAATTTGGTCACTGAACCAATTATACTAAGATTCATAGTCTCGCAGAGACGAAACGGAGCCTACTATTTTTTTTGCTTTGAAGACACAAGTTTAGTATTTTTTAAATGTAGATATCTGGATATCAAAAAGGATGTAGGTAGGTACCTAAGGATGGAAATAAACGGAAAAGATTGATAATGATATAGAAAGGAGAGTGAATACTGGGAACAGAATAAATGGTGCACTGAAATAAGTTTTAGCAAATAAAAACCTTTCAGCGAAATCCAAACTAGCAGTGCACATGTTTTTTTTAAATATACACAGGGCTAAAAAAGGTCCCGGAACTCACTTCATGTGAAGCTTTTTACTAAAAATGTATGCATTTTAAAATATCGTTTAAATATTTATTGCAATACCATATTTCATCATTTTAACGAATTATATAAATATGGGTTGTAATTATGTAAACACAAACATTGTTTCGTCTAATTGATTTTGAAATTTAAAAAAAAGTATCCCTCAAAAAAGGTGCCGGAACGTCGTTCCACCGCGTTACATGAAAAAAAGCCCTTAATATACATATTACAAAAGAATACAAAAAACCAAAGTTACCCAATTTTAGTGTATTTGTTTTTTTTTTAACATACCATTTAATTCTACTTTGTTCGAAAAGCAAGAAATAATTTCAAATTAACAAAAGAAAACACTAAATCTATTTTTTTATGAAACTGAGGTGATCATCATTTATTGTGTTTTATATTTTTTTTATATTGATAACACGTGTCGTATGCATATTAGTCAAAATTATTATTTATAAACGAATTTCATGAAAATCATTTTTACAACATTTTGAGTGTGTCCAAATACTTGTGCACAAATCTGGATTATCTTCCATATTCTTCTTCACCTTTGATGAGATGTCAAAAAATAATATGAAAATCATTTTTATCTGTGACGCAGAATTCGCAGTAAACGGGATGACAATATATAACTGCATTCTAACTATTGTAGATTACAAGTAAACTGAAAACTACAAGTCATGAGAATAGTGATAGATAATAAATATATCCTTTGTGTGATATTTTATAATATAGTTAGCTGTTATTTATTTTTATTTATGTTCATTATTTACATATAATGTTTAGATTCGATATTATTATATACATAAGCAGCGATTTATCTAATTTGTATTTGGCAGGATTGTCACTTGACGCCAATTTTATTTAATAAGTTCTTAAAACAGTGAGGTTATTTTAAAAAAGAATTTATTTATTTAAGGAACTATTTTTTTCCAGACGATATGTTAGAAGTTTCCTTTAAGTACACAATTTCTTTTTCCTTTTATCAGCAATAAATGTTTGTTACATTTTATCAGTTTTGTCTATTTAAGCGTCTTGTTTAAAACTTCAATTTGCATGTTTTGAAATTGAGTAGAGTCGACAGTTTAAAAAAAATGTTTTGAATTTGCCGCCGTAGTATCAATGTGATACAGCCAAATTCATACCTACTAATATTTAGTCATTCCTCCATTTCATTGGTTGATTTCTTTACATTAGGCTGCCAGCACACGAAAGTTTTTGCGGACGTTTTCCGTTGGTAATTTCCTCTTTCAAAATTTCGAATTAATATCAAATAAAAAAAACTTACATTCCAAATATTTTTATTTAAAATTAGAGTTTTTTGTACTTATGAAAAACGACAATTTTTGTGTAGTTTTTGGAAGAAAACCCAACCGAAAACGTTGACGAAAAACTCGCGTATGCTGTATGCCTCATACGCATGCGCAATCGTCAATATGGCTCAACTGTCAAATGTCAAATGTCAAAGTGTCAAATCAAGCTGTACGGTCTGTGTAATTGGTAGTCTGTGTTCCAGTCACATATCGTATTAATTATTTATTTAAAAGTAACTTTTTCTCTTCTTTCGTTATTCGTAATGACGACAAACAACAAGGTAGAAATCAGATTTTTTAAAAATGTCTTTTATATTGAGTTGTTTAAATCTACCGGTGTTCTTATAACCTATTAACTTTTACTTTTGTAGATTTTCCCTGATCTGAAAAATGATAGGCTGCTGCGAGCTGCTAGAGGCGAAGAGGTAGATAAAATCCCAGTCTGGGTCATGCGGCAAGCTGGAAGGTATTTGCCAGAGTTTCAAGCCGTGAGAGCTAAACATGACTTCTTCGAAGTGTGTAGGACCCCAGAGTTGGCGTGCGAAGTCACATTGCAGCCGTTAAGACGATTCGAACACTTGGATGCATCCATTATATTCAGTGATATTCTGGTTATTCCACAAGCCCTCGGAATGATTGTAGAAATGCACCCTGGAAAAGTGAGTCATTTTATTTAACTTCACAGTTATTTCATTTTTGAATAATTACGATTTTTAAATGTACAACATCAAAACTATAAACAGCATTTCCCTATTTGTAAATAAAATCATATTCATCATATTATAACTTTTAACACATTGTTGTCGGGTGGTTTTTTCATCAACCCTGATCCCAATTATACTCAAGACACTCTGCCGTCCGACCTTCAGTATACTAATCATAAGCAACCACAAAACCATTTCCAATCTGCACAATGTTTTTTAGCGCCTGTTGCGCTTTACCAAAAGTAAGCAAATAGAACACTTTTAAACATTGTATTTGCTTCCCGCTCTCTATCAGCAGTATGTAAAAGATGCTTTTAAGCGTTTCCCACCAACAATGTGTTAATAAATAAAATTAAATCTGGTGTTTTGTCAGTAATGTATAATTTTACTTAATCTATAAATTATTATTAATCTAATTGAAGATTGTATAAATATTTTTTTTAAATTGTTTCATGTTGTACCTATCCATTTAAATGAATATAACAACTTATTATTTAGCCTTTTTTGTATGGAAGAAAGTTATTATGTTCAATTATATGATGTACAATTTCATTTATCTCAGAAGTTTTGACATATCCAACATTGTGTTTGACCTATTATGTAACTACTGATATGATATTTTAATGAATAATTTATAAATTTAATGTGTATTTGACTTGAAGGGTCCAGTGTTTCCGGATCCATTAAATACACCGGACGATCTGAAGAAACTTACCATTGAAGGTGCTGTTTCAAGACTTACATATGTTGGAGATGCAATAACTCTCACTAGACATAAGATTGAAGGAAAGGTTCCTCTGATTGGATTCACCGGAGCACCGGTAATAATAATTATTATGAAAAACTTAGTTATTTGTACTAGAGGGGAATAATTAAAATTGTCTGCATAACTGTAATAGATTATCAAGATTATAGAAAAATATTTAATTAATATTGTCACCTTGTGAGTAATGAAAAAATAATAAAACCATATGTAAAAGATGCTTTAAAAGATTAAATAATCTTGTAAAAGATTGATAATATTTTTTACCATTCGGAATTCAATACCTGTGAAATTACAGGCTGTCGTTTATGAAACTGCATAAATATTGGGTGACACAAAAAATGGGAACTTTTTAACAATCTAATACAAACAGAAGCAATACAAAAAAAAACATTTTATTCATAGTTATTGAAGCCTCAAAATTTGCAATTTAAGAAACATAAAGGAATTTATTAATTTAATTTTAATTACGTCCTTTAGATGCCATCCTCCTGTACTGCATTCCTGAAATACTCTGTTGAGATTTCTCATTGGCCGCTGCAACATCTCAGCTGGGAGATTTTAAATTTCATACTGTATTCTCTGTTTTAACTCATTCAAATATCTTAGTCGAGTCGTGAACGCTATCACATCTTGAAATCACTCGATTACCGAACAATTCTTGCACAAATTCGATTGATTGCCGTCCAGTGTGTGATGTGGCTTTTCCTTCAGCTGTTGCACTATCTGCGGTCGTTGGTTTCTTCTTTAGATCCAGTCTTTTCAAAGCTATGAATCCAATTTTATTTATCGCATGTTTTGATGTGACCATGACGACATATGTTGTAAAACGTCGGAACTGTCTCTGCACAGATTCCAAACTATCACTGCTTTTATAAAAAAAAATTATGGGCAACGTAAGCTGTTGCCCGTTCCATGTTGCATGGTTACTAAAATAGCAAGATGTTTACTTGCCTTAGGTCACTGTCCCGAATGGCTACCACTACAATTTTCAAAAATTCCCTTTATTCTGTGTCACCCTATATAAACGTATGATATTTTTCTTTGTTTTGAATTTAAATCACATTATTAAAGATAAACAATTAATGAAATAACGAAAAAATTAATAAAAATAGTGTTTAAGGAACAAAAGGACAGAGAAGATAATTTCGTAAATAATTCAAGACAATGCCTAGACCAGTTGGAAATAAATATTTATTGGATTCATTTTGCAACTGGCGGAAATTAAATCCGTGATGCCAGTTTCATAGTCAATTGGCTACTGAACTACGCCATGACACCTATCAAATTATGTTTTTAAATATCAATTTTTGAAGCAAACTTTTTGAAAATCTTATTTTGATTGTTAATATTATTGTCATTAAAAATATGCAATAATTTTTACTCTAAATCAGATACTTTTTTAATTTAATTAAAAGTAAAATAAATGTTTTTAGTTTTGTTATTGAATGATGATATTATATAATAGATTAGAAAATTCAATTATTTTTGTTTGCACAATTAAACATTTAGATGATTAAGGTCAAAACAATCAAGGTTTTAGTATAGTTAATATTGTTTATATTAAATTGTAATCTTTATTATGTAATTTCTCTCTTAAGTTAAAACATAATTTAAATTGTAAATATTAAATATTATATCTTCCAATCTGAAAAGAAACAGATGTAATTACAAATATGGTGGAGATTATTATAACCGACAGCTTTTTAATTATTCTTATCGACATTTTATAATATTACATTTTATTCAGTATATTTTGTTTACTTTTGCGATTCAATTTGCAATATTACACTTTTCCATACCAAATTATGCAATAACCTTTGTTGAGAAACATATTGCAAGATAAGTGTACATATTTTAATTATGGCTCTATCTCTGTAAGTGATTTACAAAACATTGAAAAAGATATATACCCAATTTTGTTTCTACATGATCTGATTATATATATATATATATATATATATATATATATATATATATATATATATATATATATATATATATATATATATATATATAATTTTTTTTTTGACATCTCATCAAAGATGAAGAAGAATATGGAAGTCTGGGCATTTACGGGACTGACCACCTGAAATGACTCCTGTAATTGGAGATAATCCTGATTTTGTGAACAAGTATTTGGACACATTCAAAATGTTGCATCTGATTTTATGTTGTTTTTATATAACACAGTCCAAGAAATTAATAAAATCTTTTTTTTACAAATATTGTGTTGCTTTGACACAGTTCCAAAACTTAAAAACTAACTTTTATATCAAAAAAGTATTTGCTTTTATCATGCTTTAATAACATAGTAAAATGTGTCAGCACCCTAACTTGTTTATGTTTTTTTAAATGTTCAAGTACTATCTGCCCACTGATTGCAAACGGCTATATATGGTATCAAACGTTTTGATCAATATCACTAGTCCGTCTTTGGTCGGTTGGAAGATATTGCTTTTTAGCAATAAGCCCGCCAATGTACTTTTTATTTTCTGTACATGAAGTTTAAACATGAAGTTTAACTTGCGTAAAAATTACAGAAATAACATCACTCATGAAAATGTATGAAATTGAAATAATAAAACATGTTAACATATTCCAGTGGACTTTGATGGGATACATGATTGAAGGAGGTGGCAGTAAAACCATGGAAAAATCGAAGCAATGGCTTGAAAATCATCTTACTGAATCTCATACGCTACTGAAAATTCTCACAACTGTGATCATTGAATATTTACTGATGCAGGTAATATTATCTGATATTATTTCATTAAATAAAATTAATATACACTCCTTTCTGCATTCGATGTTACTGTATTTCAATTATTTTCTATGTAACTCATTGTTCTAATAATATTTTTATTTTATTGAAAAAAGCACGACAAGAATGTCATTATTTTCTGTGTTATAACAATACAATTTCATTTTTTTTAATAACTTTTTATATTATATTTCAGGCAGAAGCAGGAGCTCAACTTCTGCAAGTCTTCGAATCTAGCGCAGAACATTTATCACAGGAACAATTTTCTTCTATGGCTGCACCATATTTAAAACAAATATCTGCTGGTGTTAAAGAGGGTCTGAAAAATAAGGGACTTACTGCTTTGCCAATGGTTTGTACTTTATACCTGCATTCTTAAACACTAAATAAAAATTGTACATTTAATCTAATACAATTTCATGAACATTGACTTAATTTAAGTAACAATAAACTAAATAATTCATTATTAAGTAATATATATTTCTATTTTAACTGATATATATTTTTTTTAATTTCATTATTTATTTATTTGCATGGCAAAGTTTTGAAAATACTGGTTTGAAAAATATTTATAAATAGACTTTTTTATAACAATAAAATATGGTTTTAATAAATGTTTTAGATATTTCATTAATAAAAGTATATTTCAGACACTTTTTGCTAAGGGTGCTGGGCATTCTTTGAAATTGCAATCCGAGTTTGGATATGAAGTCATTGGAATCGACTGGACTGTTGATCCCGAAAAAGCAAGATCAGAAGTTGGAGCACATATAACACTTCAAGGGAATTTGGATCCACAAGATTTGTACAAACCTCAAGTACGTTTAACTTCCCTTGCGTCAGATTCAAAGCTTGTCAATTTGCAAATATTATGTATTTATGTTTTGTTTTTGTGTTACTAGGATGAGATACGAGAGTTAACCACTTCAATGGTGCAGAAATTTGGAAAACTCCGCTATATAGCTAATTTAGGACATGGAATCACTCCCGCTACTCCTATTGAGAGCATGCACACTTTTACTCAAAGTGTTCACGAAGCACTTTGATTTTGAATTAAATTGATACCTTTTGTTAATTTATCATTTGTTACAATGGTGTTTTTTTATTTGAATAATTGTTGGATTTTTTTCATATTTCAATATATTTTCTAATAAAATTTTAAACCTAGGATGAATTTTATTATTACTCTCTTACAAAATATTTTTTATTCGTATGCGACATTATCGGATAAGTGCGTGAAAAAGGTGAACAACTCTCCCCACTTATATTGTATTTTTAAATCGATCAATGCTATTTTATCGATCAACTTAGTTTTAACGGCCAGCGCTATAAAGGTATTTCACTAACGATCGCTAGATGTCAGTATTGCATGCGAATGTTATGACTGTTATCAGCTGTTTACATTTTGTCACTGGCGATTGCTCGTCCGTTTATAATCGCCCGCCGAGGTTTCTCCCAGTATAGTTTTCGAAATACATCGGTTCAGTGCGGAGTGATTGTGTTTTCGTTAAAAATAAGAGAATATTATGAATCTATCATTCGCAGGCTGTGGTTTCCTAGGAATTTATCATGTTGGGGTGGCTGTATGCTTCAGAAAATATGCCCCACATTTATTGTTGGAAAAGATATCGGGAGCTTCGGCTGGAGCTATATCAGCATGCTGCTTGCTTTGTGATCTTCCTTTAGGTAATATTTTATTATATAGTATAACTATCAATAACGTCACGTCACAAAATTCGCTTTGTTTTGTAACCTTCCTAGAGCGTAAACAAGCGTCATGTCATGCCTTATCAATGACGTAAACTATATTACTTAGTTTTATGATTATCCTATTTGTATTTTGTTTACTAAGTTATTTAATCTTTTTTTCATCTTGTGATTGTCAAGGAAAATATCTTAATTTTGGTGATCAAGCCTTTCTCCCCTTTCTCCGCACGACGCCAATGTCAACTTTTACTTTTACTTTTTAATTAATTCAACTTTCTATACATGGTTCAAAAGCAGCCAGTGTGCTTTTTTATTTTTTTCCTTAGTGAAAAAATGTTACAATGAGCTTAATTTTTTTTTGCAGACATACTTTTTTACATAAAAAATTATTGCAATGCATCATGATTTGCCATTATAATAACATTATAGGTCCTGCAATATTTAAATTAAGTTAAGCTGTATTTGCATATATTTTTTAATTAATTCAATTTATCCTCGATATTAATTCTGACATGTTAAAAATTCAAGTAAATTACAGTAACATTTTTATTGCTAAATCATTGGTTTTATATTCAAATTGATTTACACACTTTTGGTGAAGGAGTAAAGACTTTTTTTTAGTGATTCCTAAAATTTTAAGAACATTTTTTAAACAGCATCTTTCCTGTGTACTTTTCTTATGATATTAAATTTTAATTAGATTTTTTAACCAATTGTATATAACATATAGTTTTCTTTTCCTCTTTGACATAGAGCTATTTATTTTCAAAATCAGTTTACATATTTTTAAAAGCTTTTTCGCCAGTATTTATCTATCAATTGTTTTATATTTTATTATTCTATTTTTTCTATGTAGTATAGCATACTGATTAAATATTCTAATTCTCTCCTGAAACAGGTATATTCTAGTCGGTATCATGTGTTGTATATTGCATGACTTAATGCCGTATTAAGTAGTATTGATTGCAATATAATCGAACTGCTGAAATGTAAACTGCATTGCTTATATTACTACATCTATTTTTTAACACCAAAATCCTGTTATTTACCCCTATCTGTACTTCATGGTACAAAAGGCACTGCATTGTATTGACATTGTGTTATTATTGATCATTGTATGGAGACAAGTCCTGCGCTTCAGGAAGCAGTCCAGGGTGATATAAAAAAGTATCGGAGTTATTCATTTTGACCATATTACATATATATATATATATATATATATATATATATATATATATATATATATATATATATATATATATATATATATATCCACCTCCGTAGTGTAATGATCAGCACGCTCTGCTGCCGTAATGGACGTCCCGGGCTCGATCCCCGTGGAGAGTTAAATAAATATAATAATAAGTGATTTTTTCACTCTAATATTTATTCAAATTACCGTATTACCGTACCTGTAGCGGAGGGCTGATCACCTTTTTTCATGTGTTAACGATCAAGATTCAGTTGATTCAGTGCCCTATGCGCCACCGGGTACTGATGAGGGTTTGAAAAAGAAGATATATATAAATATAATTGTAAATGCTACGATGTTACAAAGGTGATTGATGAGCATTTGTTGGACATTTTAATATTAAAATATGTACCAATACAGATTATGCGTAATCTGAAGGAATTATATTATCACTATAAAGTAAGATAAGAAAACAATGAATATTATTATTTTTTTCTCGTCATATATCTTACTAAAGCTATTGATACGGATATCAGCGACCTTTACACAAACACGATAAATAAATATTTCACTCACTTTTTTATTACATCACAATTCATACATTGGTTTTAATGAACTAGATAATGATCATTTTATCATACTGTAAGTATTGCCGAAATAAATATTCACCCAATTTATTTATTTGATTTGTATGACATCAATACGTTCTGATAAATATTTATATAATGCTGATTCAAAGTAACAGCAATTCTTCAGATACATGAAAGTTAATCAAACAAACTCTAAAGCAATATGTACTTGAAACAAACAGAAAAATGAAACACAACTAAAAGTTTTATAAAATGTCCGGAAAACAAGTGAAATACATTCCATTTTAGCAAAAAAAATTATGTATTTCAGAAATAAGTAGTGTCCGCCAGTGGCGTGCCTAGGGTTTACCAGTAAGGCAAACCCACTATTGTTCACATTCGTGAATACATGATGTACCTATAATTTCTTCACCTCATATCATTCCCAGTATATAGAAGGCACCCAGAAAGTATTATAAATATAAACAATGTATTGTAATCATTGTAAAAATATGCATACATGTAACTTTTGTAAGGTATAGCCATCACCTTTAAACAAAGAAAATGTTCACTATAATAAAATATCTTCCTCAGATATCAACCATTACCAATAAGTACCATCACCATATAATGGCATGCATGGTGTTTAATAAACATATAAGCGCACGATAATTTAAAAACAGTCACACATTAATTATGTATTTTTAATCATTTGGTCTAGATTTAGTCATTTTTATTTGGCGTTTTCGGGCTTTTGGGCTTCTAGGGAAGTACCGCCACTGGTGTCCGCCATCTTATACTTCTCACCTGAAGTGCCTGAAATATAAGATAGCGGAAACTACTATGACTACGATTTTGGTGTTAAAAAATAGATGCAGTAATATAACTACTTTATGTAATACATTATTATTTTGCTAAAATGGAATGTATTTCATTTGTTTTCGGAATATTTTCTAAAACTTCCAGTTATGTTTCATTTGTATTTCACAACGAAGTACGTATTGCTTTAGAGTTTGTTTGATCATCTTTCATATACATGGGTGAGGAAAGAACGGTAAAACAAATTTATAAGGCAAATGTAATTGGAAAAAGGAACAGAGGAAGATCAATAAAAACTTGGCACGATCAGGTATGCCAAAGTGGTCAGGTTAGGAGTCGTAATAATCGGCGGGTATGTATGAGGAGATGCATGAATGTGGAAGAGGCGAATAATGTTTGCAAAGACAGAGTGGTGTGGCGTTCTATTTTCTCTGCCTCCCCCTGCGGGAAGCGGTGTGATGGTTAGTTAGTTATCTTTCATATACAAGTACCTAAAGTTTAATACTAATTACCTTGCCATCATGTAATTTACAATCTAAATTACATGGCATCATGTGCTCTATGTCTGGTGCAGATGAGGGACAAAGAAGAATGTGAATTCTAAAATGATATATGTATCAAAAATTATATTTTAAATACCCACTGAAATTCAAACTTTACTATTTTCATTGTTGTTTGAAATTCCCTATTATGTATTATAGATATCAACTCTAATAACACCTAATAGTATAATCCTCTATGATAGCTCAAATTTCGTCCTTCCAAGAATTGTTAGCAGTAGTCATAAAATTTCTACAGGATTAAATTTCCCAAGTAACAAATGACACTTTTCATTAAGGAATTAGGTATATCCAAAAATTCTTAGAATTCATTTTAAGCTTTTGATCTAATGGTCCTACTTGTATAAGAGAAAACATTTTAATGAATATACTCCATTTAATGGAAAAAAAGGTTAATATTTTAAGGACATGGTTATTGCTTACAAATAAAATGTTTTTATCAAGAATTATAACAAAATGGACAGCCCTAACACATGTAATTACTACAATCTTGTCTAAAGTTGATGCCTGAGTTGACAATGATTTTCTTTTTAGAGAGTAAAAAAAAGTGTTATAAGGTGTGACTAAGAATATATATATATATATATATATATATATATATATATATATATATATATATATATATATATATATATATATATATATATATATATATAATTTTATTATTATTATTTTTTTAATGGCTTTTCTCAGCTAATTATATCATAGTGATGTTATTGTGATCAGTCCTGCGCTTCATATACTGGTCCAGACGCATAAGTAACAAATGAATATTAGAAATAAGTATAAGTATATATGAAAACTCGCTAGTTAAACTGAATATCCATAACGTATACTTCTATATTAATAACATGTAATAACCATTAAAATAATAAAACTGTACCTAGACTATAATTTATTTACATAAATATGCAATATCGTCTTACGAAATTATTGTTATTCATAAGAATAGATGTTCGAATGGTGAAATAAGGAAGGAATGCAAAGCTGAGATAACATTATCGATAAAATTCAGAAAGGTGTGTTGAGATGGTTTGGACATGTGGAACGAATGAGTGAGAGGAGAAGTGGAAAACCGAAAAAATGATTCTACTTATGCACTTCCTCGGTTACATAATTTCATCAAAATTGAAAGGTCATTTTCTTTTCATTTAAAATGGGCTTTTTGGAATCTTTTATTTATTTATCAGTGACCATAACAGGGTCGTGTTATGTTTTTAAATTTTTCATTAAACCGAGAACTATGTGATGTGTTGATTACTTGAAGTCGGCTGCGTACTGAAGCAATTAATAGATATTTTGTAAAAAATAATAACTTTTAGGATACTTTTATTTATTTATCAGTAACCATAACAAAGTTGTATTATGTTTTTCACTTTTTCACTAAACCATGAACTATGTGATGTATCGATTACTTTAGGTCAGCTGCTCATTGTATTAATTAAAACATATTTTACAAAAAATAATAACTTGATACTAATATATGTACATAATATATGGTGATTTTACTTAATTTTTACAAAGCAATTTTTTGAGAATTACTTCCAATAAGTTGTGTTGATTCAAATATTGAACTATAAATAGATTATTCCCAGCATTAAATAAAAATTAATTGTTTTTTTCTCCTCTTTTTATATGTTACATATTATTGATCTCACTCGACTAACTTTTTGTTGTATATGTAAATGGTTACATAGTTGAGTGGTATTTACCATTTCTGTAAAAAGTGTAAAATAAAAAAATAAAAACATAAATATAGGATATTACAAGCTCATATTTACATTTGCTCAATATGAATATGTCTACTTACTAAAGAAACAGCTTATATGTAGGTCATATTTACTAGGTTAGTTAGCAACAATTATTTTGTAATATTTTACGTTAGCTTGACATGTGCCTTTTATTATATTTTAAATTATCTTGACATTTCACTCCCTTTCAAGTTCATGCTTTAAAAATCCTTGCGGCTTTAATAAGACACCATCGTTAGCCTATTTACAAATAAAAAAATCATTTAACACATTTCGAACGGGTGTTTTTTACGCCTGCGGACCACTGGTGACGGGATTTGATAATTGTGTACATATAGTTTCTAAACTAAATATATAGTTTCTAAACTCAGGTCTACCTGAACAAAGAGAGTGGTACATAATATTCATATAAAAACATTAAATAATTGCTTCTTTTCTTACTTTGAAATGAGCTGGCGGGAAGGTAAAAATACTATTCCCGTCCTTAAGTATCAATCGACAAAACGGCTATAAATACTTCCTTATTCAAAATTTGTAACAATATATACTAAATGTTTTAAATAATATGTTTTTGCAGGGGAGATAACCAGTGATATGCTGCGTGTTGTGAGTGAGGCTCGATCGGGATCCTTGGGACCTTTCAGCCCTTCTTTCAATGTGCAGAATGTCCTTCTCGAAGGTCTGGCCAAGTTCCTGCCCGACGATGCCCACATTAGAGTCAGCGGCAAGCTGCATATATCCCTCACCAGAGTATACGACGGAAAGAATGTCATCGTCTCTCACTTCAACAGCAAGCAAGATCTTCAGCAGGTATAATGAACTTTAAATCAAAAGTATTTAGCCAGTTCCCTGACTAGCCCGAGCGTGGCTCGGGCAAGGTGTTTTTATTACATTGACGAGCCCGACCACTCGTGTGAATCATATTCCGACCCGTCAATCCTGCTTTGCCAGAGTCAAATATTCACCCATTTGTTTTTATGGAATAACCCGAACAGGTGATTGGACAGTCTTGTTTCGACTTGTCGGTCACGTTTCATGCACTGGCAAATTTTCTCGCTTAAATTCACCAGTTAAGTGGCTAAGCAGATGCAACTTTACTAGCTAAAATACATTATTGCTTTTGAAATTGCTATGGAATGTGTAATTGTCCCGTGTATATCTCAGCAGTTTCTATATTAAAGATATGTCTTACTTTAAAAAATTAAATAATTACAAAAATTTGTTCTTATGTCATACACTTGTTATTATGTAACATTCGAGATTAGAAAACATTTACAAACCTTCCTAGATTCTAGTCTTAATTGGCCAAATCAAACCTTGACATTACATCACTTAATTCAAATTATCACATCTTAACTCTCTGAAAGTGATTAAAAAATAAATGCAAACAACTGTTGTTGCTTAAGCCAATTATGGCATCAAATATAACCTCAATATATAGCATCAAAAATATTACTTGTTTGTTTAGTAATTGTTACTTTTATTTTCCAATATTAAAAGGTTGTATTTTTCAGGCATTGTTAGCTTCCTGCTTTATTCCCGTATTCTCGGGGCTATTGCCTCCGAGGTTTCATGGCATTCGTTACATGGATGGTGGTTTTAGTGACAACCTGCCTATACTGGATGAGAACACCATCACTGTCAGCCCTTTCTGCGGGGAAAGTGACATATGCCCAAGGGATCTGAGCTCTCAACTGTTTCACGTAAGACTTGTCTTACTATATAATATCTTATCATTGTTTTATTTATTTTGACAAAAAAAAATCTTAACATGTTTTTTCACGCATCACAAGTTGAAGGACACCATCCTACATGTGCGTCATACTATGATATTGACGTACATATATATTATATAATAAGTATTCTTCTATACTATTTATTACCTTTTTAAATGTTTTCAATGACAACTGATTGACATTGGGAGTCATTGGGAGTTAATTGTTTATATGCTTGACAAGCATATAAAATGGAATATTTTCATAAATAGTTTATCAAGATTACTTTATTAGATTTTGTTTATGTAATGTATCAAATTAAACGTAATATTTAATATTTAATTCATTTTCCACTTTTATATTTGTATTTAAAGCGTTCCACTTTTTAGAACTAATTACTTCAATATCTGGGTCGCCAGCACCTTGAAATTTAAGATAATAATGCACATTAGTTATTCTTTGAAAATTCATGCAATTAATGATGATTAATTAAACTGTACAGTTTTGTAATTTTATAGCTCATTAACAAATTATAGTGCAATTTAGTACATACTTATCTGTTGACATTATATTAACACATTTCGGACGGGCATTTTTACGGGATTTGATAATTGTGTACATATAGTTTAGACCTTAACAAAGATTGGTGCATAATATTTATATAAAAACATTAAAAAAATTACTTATTTTCTGATTTTGAAATGAGGCCGGCGCACATGGTGAAAATACCCTTCCCGTCCTTAAACATCAATCGACCGAATGTGTTGAAATACCTTTCCCGTCCTAAGTATGTTAAAATATGTAAAATAGTAAACTCTCAATAATCCAGTCATATAACCACGATAGTACCCTACACCTTTTTTTTATATCTTAATGTTTTTAATAGTTATTATAACATAAATGTGGAATTGTTTCATTGGCTTAATTTTTATTAATGTAACTTTTTTTGTTAATGTAATGTAATGTTTATTATTGTTACTGTAACTTGTTTATTATATACATTTTTAAATGTAAAGCTGTACAATTCCCGAACAAATTAAAAATAAAATAACTAATTTTTTTCCTTTGTTTGAGGAAATTTTCTATCTTCTTTTGATATACAAGTAATCATTTAAATACATTTTTAGGTGAACGTAGCCAATACCAGTATCGAGCTCTCTAGACAGAATATAAACAGGTTTACTCGAATTTTGTTTCCCCCCAATCCGGAAGTATTAAGCAACATGTGTAAGCAGGGATTCGATGATGCGCTCCGATTCTTGCATAGAAACAATCTTATCTCTTGCACTCGCTGCCTCGCAGTTCAGTCCACTTTCCAAATACAAGAATCCCTCGATGACTCAGTGGACTATGATCCTGAATGCCTAGAGTGCAAACATCACAGACAGGTAAAGCGATTATATATTATTTAAATCTTTTATTCTGATCACTCTCTCATATAATGTCAAATCCTTATCAGATTAATCATCATCATTATACATATTATTATATAGTTTGGGAAGTTAAATTATGCTTATGAAACCATAACTGAATAACTATCAAATGACCATTTTCATAGTGTTTTTCTGGGTCAGTGTGCCGTGTGTCATCAGAACTTCTTACCGACCTTGAAAACTACAGTGTTGTGTCCTTAATGATGTCCTGATAACATATGGGACAGTAACCAAGTAAAATGCTATCCATATTTGAATGACCGTTAAAAACTAAGACAATATACTTTCAGATCATAGTTAAAAATACACAGGGAATGATTTATATATTTTTTGAAAGTTCTTTGATTATTTTATTTGAAATGATGTATTAATAAATATACACATTTTTACATCTCAATAAAGATGAAGAATAATATAGATGTCTGGGTATTTACAGGGCTTATGACCTGTCATAAGATGGTTAAGTGATCACTTTATACATGTGTAACATACACCATTCTACCCATGATTGACAACCACACAATTTTTGGGAATCATACATATCGCTCACTCCTTTCAACAACGTCATATATCAAAAATTGACAATTTTCAATTACGCATGTTTTCGGAATGCCTAAAAAATGTATCATATCCCAGCAAAAGCGGCATATTTTTAACTTAATATTTACCCGTTACAGGGCAGAAAGTGTTGTTTTTGCATTTTGAATAAAAAGGTATTGTTTAATCATTTTTTTTAACTATCCTAAATATTTTCATTTTAATGGAGAAAAAACATTCAGGTTTTACCTAAAAAGATCTGCTGCACAGTAAAAAGTTCAATAAGTGGCTCGATATTTATTTTTAATTCATTTCATTATATTTTTAAACTAAAAACGATCTCCTGAAAAATCAAGTTTTTTGATATATGACATTGTTGAAAGGAGTGAGATTAATATATCATTAAGAGTTATTTTTACAATTAAATCTAAAAATAACTCCTCAGTGGAGAAACCCAACTTTGTAAACAAGGATTTGGACACACGCGAAATGTCATAAATAAAAATATATTTATGTTTTTTTCATTGTAAAAATGCTTACAATATTTAATGTTTTTTCAGTTTCAATAATTATTTTCTATACTCGAAACAGTTTCGTGTGGATACACAAAGAAAAATATGTATAGTAAATTTTAGTCAGCTGATGTCAGATAATTATGTATGTACAACAAATGCATTTTCCACCGAGTAAAGTCCCACTATGTCTCAAGTTTATTCCCGTTAATCAAACACATGTTAAATTAATCATGCTCGAAGATATCGCAATGATTATATAAAAATATTTGTATTTTATCATTATATTTTTTATCAAAGTGAAAATTATCAGTCACTGGGGTATTTGTTTATTTTATTTCAAGTTGCGCGTCATAAATATACTATTTATCATCTAATCTATTATAATACACTCAACTCGAATATCAATTTCAAGATGTTTTTTGTTTGATCTTTGTAGGTGACTCGGTGCCATAAAAGTGGATTTGATTATTTCGCAATCTACACAATGCTTTATCTTTCTAACGTTATATGTGTATTTCAAATTAATTGCCTCAATTTTCCGTATTATTTGAATAGATATTATTGTGTTCCTTCTACACAATATAATATTATAAACCCTGAGAAATGTAAAGATTTGCTATGGTTCAAGAGCATTTTTAAATTTTATCTCGCTTTCAATTAGATTGTATGTTTATTTATTGATACGTATGCCTCTTTTCCAAACAATCCATGTTTACAATTGCATTTAGAATTTTATCAGTATAAATATTGACTTCATCATATTGTAGGTTCATTCATTTCAACACTATTGCCTATCAGGTTATTCATTTCTAATCTTATTTCACAATTTCTGAAATGTTTCAATTGTTATTGTGTACATTATACTGCCATACAGAAAAATTTAAACGTAGTAAGAGCATAAACTAGGTATTTGGGAGAGAAAAACAAAGAGCGCTATAAGCAAGTGATAGAAGTTGACATTTATTTTAAGGTAGAATACAGAAATCTAAAAAAAGTAATGTATTTATAGCATTACTTTATACCTTTGCAATGTCCTTTGTGCTCCTCTCTCACATTTGTAAAGAATTTTTTACTGTGTAATATACAATTTATTTCATTATATTTTCATGTCACCTAATTTTGTAAGAGGTTTGTTGATTCAAATATGTAACATAGGTGCATTTTTTTATTCATTGAAGCTTATGAACACACTTGATTTCTAGGTGAAGTGCAAATTTTCTCAAGCTTTTATTAATTCTATTGTTTTTTTTTACAATTCAAACTTGTCTTTTTATTTATTGTTTTGGCATTTACTTTGTGGTAAGACATGTTGAAATTATTAAAGAAAACACTTGTTTTTTTAACACTTGAGATTATTTTATGACAACTAGTTTCGGAAGCTAAGCTTCCATCTTAAGGTCTAAATGTAAGTCTAAATATAAGTTTACATTTAGACCTGAAGATGGAAGCTTAGCTTCCGAAACTAGTCGTCATAAAATAAACTCAAGTGGAAAAAAAACAAGTTTTTTCTTTAGTAATTGGAACTTATCTTGTCGTAACTATTGATATGGAAACCCTTTACTGTGATTTCTTTTACAGTCAACAGTTCTGTCAAGATTCCAGATCAACTTATTTTATTTTGCAGGAAGCATTGGTCGCTAACTTGCCAGATACAGTAATTACCGTGTTCCAAAATGCCATAGACTCTGCTAATCAAGGTTTGATGAACTGGGTTTTCAAACATCGAAGCATGAAGCTCCTGTCTCTCCTCACCCTGCCGTGTACGCTGCCTGTGGACATAGTGTACGCGACATTCACCAAGTGAGTACCTCTGAGCACCCTGATTTAGGTCGTTGAACCAATTTACATACAATCGTTGTTCCAGCACGAGCACAATGAATTGCCCCAAATACCTGACTCACTCGTTTAAACTTATCATTTGTAAATGTTTGATCAAATATAAACAAATATTTTGTGTTTCACAAAAGTAATGAAGTTACACATCACTATTTGACTTGTATTTGGAATGAATGATAAATATTATACATAATGTAGCAAATATATTTACTTCTTGGAAACAAGTGATTGATTGAAATTTTATTCCCGTTATATAATTTTATATTTATTCTTCTTTCATTTATTTTCATTTGAAAGTATTGTAGAATATAAAAACAACAAAAAAATTACCTTTATTATTTCTGCAATCTTAATACTTTTTATTATTTCACAAAATGAAAATAAAGAAACTTTTTGATTAAATGAAAATGAGAATTTTAATCTTATTTTAGTCAGGTGAAATTAAAACAGTCTATTAAACCAAAGTAAATATATATTTTTTAATAGTGGAAGTATTCATTTTTATGTATTTTTTGTAGTTTATTAAATTCTCAAAACACTCGGTATTGTATTCGCAATGTTAAAATATTTTTAATTTTCCATATTTTCTTAAATAAGTAGTAATAAAGATTCAGAACACTTCTGTAAAAAAAAAGAATAATCTAATAGTCAGCCTGTAAATAAAAAAAATTAAAAATATTATAAAAGTACTTACTAAATTTATTTCTGTACAAACAGCCCATTGGTTTTTATTTTAGAAATTTGCTATACAATATATTTGTTTTACCTACATCACAATGTGTATGGCTGTTTCGTGCTGTGCCACTGTATAATTGCGAATGCACTTCCCAGTGGTAGAGATTATAGCATAAAAAGCAGTAAAAGAGTGCAAAATAGAGGTCCCCTTTTCTCTAAAGCAATCTTGAATTGACTTACATGACTTATTTGCATCATGTGTTACAAACCTACATACATACATATCTATTTAATGAGACAAAGCAAGTAATTTTTTTTTAATGTGTGAGTTTTTTACTGCTTGGTAAATTTCTAAAACTTACCATGTATAAGTGACTTTTTTTTTTAAAATCCTTTTAATTTTCACTGAAATTTGTCATTAAAATATGAGTATGGTTGGCATATTTTTTGTTCATTTTCTTGCATTGATTTTCAGTGAGTGTTTTACAATGCTCAACTTATAATAGGTTTTCTTAACGAGAGTATTATATGTTTAGTTGTATCGGTGGTTCTATTGAGACTCATACTCTTCAATACAGGGTCATATCCAATGTTGTGATCACACGACGCGGATGTGGAAAGCACCCGAGCATTAAAAAGAGGTAAAATATCTTACAGCGCAAATGTTGCCGTTGCTTTAGGCTTTATCAATAAGCTTGTTTGGTGATCAAGGTAAATCTGTTATTGGACATTATATTTGTTGTGTCTAAAATTTTAACGTTGGTATATTTACATATTTCAGATACTGCTATTTGTTCATAGAGTGCATTAAAAGCATAAAAATAATGTCCTTACAGTAATGTCCTTACTACTAATTATGAGCTACAGTAGAATCTTGAATTTCTGAGCTTATTTAATGCGGTTTTTATTTAATTGCTCATGGTGATAATTTAATCCATATAAATCCATTTTTTATTTGAACAGTGGGAAAAATTTCCACACTTTTTATTAAGGATCAACTCCTCCTCAAGCTTTAATATTGCTATCTGTCATCGCAGGCGGCATCCGATCTAGAATCTTTATATTCGCCGCCTCTCTTCACACATTATTGCCCCACTTTCTTTACGTCTCCCTAGAGGCATCCAACACAACCCCATAATCAGACAGATATTTAGTTCACCATATAAGGCTTGCAGTTAGTTCCCATCTGACTTCAACAAAATATTTGTGCGTATAATTTTTATAACTGCACAGTCACACGGTACTCAACTTATAAAGAATGTGTGTTAGTTTTTATATTCGCCATTTTGGCCTTACATCTAGAAGTAGTCATGTAGCTCAGTAATTATTATTTCGGAGATTGCTATACATATTTGCTTCTAACACCCTTATTTCATTATAAGTGTAAATCTTGTTCAATGACATCCTGTGTGTATGTATAACGTCTAGGAAATTCATTTTAAATTTTTTAAATAATAAAATATTCACTTCATTTGTGTTATTTGAGTCTCAAACTCTCTTGTATACCAAAACCTATTATAAGTTTCTCTGTTTTCATCATTTTTTTCTTTGTCCATTAAATGTTTGTATTACGTATATTCAAATCAATGTCTGTATGTTTTATTGGTTGTTTATTTTACAGTATTGTCTCCCGTTAGATTTTATGCAATATTTTTGAGCTAGTCATAAATCTTATGTGTTATACCTCTACATAATTATTGCTTAAAAATATCTCTCTTTATCTAACACTTTTCGTTTGTTACTTGGTGTTTAGTAATGTATGAATAATAATAATTATGAATAATATCATATGTGCACGTGTAGGTTCAAATTTTTGTTCAATATTTCATATGCAAGATAACCACATCATTATTTGAAGTGTTTATCTTTGTTCTATTGTGGACATTAGCATAAGAAATACATTATAAATTTATTAAATGTGAAATATGTACTCAATTTTGATTGAATAATTTTGAAGAATTGATAATATTCAATTTTCCGAGTAATCTTTTAGAGTTTCATATCATTCAGTATCCTAGTTTACAAATTTTAAATATTTAATTTATTACAATTTAAATTTATTTTTCAATATTACAATTATGTAATATTGAAAGATAAATTTAAACCATAAGTCAAAAAACTTATTTCTATAAATTATTACAACTTTAATGTATAATCATTCTTTATAAATTATAAGTTAAAATTTTATAAGTATTTAAAAGAAATTAGCTTGACTGAATTGAAATTGACTTAATATTTTTTTTAAACGCATAATTAATGTATATCCTTTGACTATTTTCTAATGTTTTTTTTTAAATTTTTTTGTTCTGTAGGATATTAGCTTATAAACCAACTATGAACTTATCATTCTGGGCAGTGTGCAGAGTATTGGTACGCCAAGCCCAGGAAATGGTTTACAAAACAGACATGTCCAATCTTCACGGATATCACAAAAATGGAGAACCACATCATGTTACCAAGTAAGTAATTGAAGAAAAACAATGTGAAACCCCCCTATTTTGAGATATTACTACCTAATCCATATACGCTTGAATAACCAAATTACTAAAAAACAATAAAATATAACAAAAAACAATCCTTTTTTTTTTTAAATATTTTAAAGTATGTATTGAATTTTTAATAATTGTTTGTCCAAGCGTTAGCTTTTTAACCATATATAAAACTGTACACTTTATTTAACTTCATAATAATTCTTCTCCAAGGCTTAAGAATGTGTTTCCTTAGATATATGTAAAGATATTTAGCAATTTTATTACAAAGTTAATTTGTAAGTCATAAAAAAGAAAATCATAAAGTTAGTGCCTCAAATATTGTGTATATATAAAACCAAATGTTTTGTCCATTTTTTGCTTTTTTCTATTCCAGTCAAACGCTTCTATTAATTTTTCTCTCTGATTTTAAGGTCACATTCGATGGTTTCAAGACTCGGTGAACTGGAGAAGAGTACTTCGAATTTCGTAATTGATGAAAATTTGCCGCTAGATGACGACACTTTTGAACAAATTCTTCATGTGACATCGCAACATGATGCACTTATGGCATTTTATTATACTGACTGCAACAATAAGGTGCGTACTTCTTTTTTTCTTTTGAAATAAAACAGTAATCAATATTTTTTAATGATTTTTATGCTGTTATTTATGCATATTATTTTTCCATGTTGCCGCAATATATCAAGAATAATTAATTGCGCTCAATTTTATTGATACTGTTGGTGATCATCTTTATGACACATGTCAAATTAAATTGTATTTAAAATATGATTTAATCTAATTTAGGGTCAAATTCCAAATAATTTGCACTAACATTGAGACATTGGTTTGACTTTCTGCATTTCTCGCTCACACTTTTGATTACAATATATTTTTAATACTCTAATAAGCTGATAGATAAATTTTATCTTAATTATTTGCAAAAAGTCCGTCTACCTTTTATTAAATATTTTATAATTAGCAGACTTCGATTATTAAACGTTAATTTATTTTAATCTACAGGTCAAAATAACAGAAATATACGATGTCACGGATGCTGAAGCAGAAACACTACAGTCTCCAACAGAAAGGGAAGTCAACAAACAGTTAGAGTTTGACAATGATTGGCCAGAAAATGAAATCAACTTCTTCGACAATGGTAAGGAACATTCTAAATTTTTATGATAATTAATCATTCGGGGCGTTGGTAGACATAATAAATATGTATATATTTTGATAAATGTAAATAAAAAAAATTCTTTTTACTATTCCAGAATTAGAAGGAATGTCAGAGATGTCACTGGAAGACTGCATTAATGAAAGAAATATATTCTCCGATCCGGAAAGTGAATGGGGTCGTCCCAAATCTCCGGGATATGTTCACCAATTAGACGAAGATTCCGACCGACCGGAGTCCGATCAGCCATTATCCAAATTCGTGTCTTGTCCCGACCCAAATATGTACCGCCTCTCTCAGTGACTCCCGTCACCTTATTTATTCGATTGTTACTGTTTATCTTAAATGTTCTGTGACTAACACTAACAATTAACAACACTGTTTGTCATCCCGATATTTTATTCCTTGTGAATTCCCATTCATCTCACATTTGAAAATGAAGAAAGAGGTGGGAACTGATTACCGATCCTGTCATTTTCTGTAAAAATGCAGACATTTAATCTGAATTTAAACAAGATTGTGATATGTTGCCTGTAAGATGCTAGAATATTAAGTGTATATTATTTAAGTCGTGTCGAATTACCTCATTGATTATGGCTATTTGAATAATCATTAGTTAAGTAAGTGATGATGGTGCATCACATAATTTCTATTGTCAGCCTCGAGAGAAATGATAGGGATAAGACATTATCCTCCAGAAAGAGGAGACATAATTAATCAATCTTTTCAATATTGAGTGCAGATAAACAAAAAAAGTTAATTATTTATATGTATACACCACCTCATAACTATTTTTCCTATATTTCTTTTAACTTCTGCACTCTTTCAATGTGAACAATTTAGGTTTATTCTTTATCTTTATATATATTTTATTGGCAGAGTTTTCGTAGAGTGGACCTATACCTAAATATCTTAGAAACAATTTGCACTTTATGTAAAATGGATTAAGATTTTATTTAGAATATGTTAATATTTATTATTCCTATCTAGATAGAATTATCATTATTGTTATAATTGTTATTTCCAATATCACATTGTTGAGTATTCCTAGTTATTTTTTTAATTAAAAAATTAAAATGTCCTAACGAAAGTGTATGAACGCTTAATGAAAGTACATTGAACGCTTACACTTTCTTAATAATTCAAAATGGTTTATTATTAATAACATGTACAAGTTTTAGATTTAGATATATGACATGTTTCTTTTTCAAATGAAATAATTTATAATCGTCCACAATTAAAAATTTACCAAAGTGCATGGAAGAAATTATTATACATTAAACAAACTAGTCTCTAATTTCTGTCGGTTAACCTATTTTCATATAAATTTTATTCCAAATAAACGATTGATGTAAGTATTTTGGAACATATCTTTTTAGAAAATAATAACAAATGTGTTAAAAGCATGCATGCATTAATTCTGAGTATAATTAGTTTCTAGGAAAGTAACAATTATAGATCTTCAAATATTCAGTGCCCATATAAAAGTTTTCTGTTTGGAACAAAAACTTACTATTATTGAGAATTATAAGTCATTCAATGGCTCCCTTTACCCATTATCCATACCATGAAAACATGAAGTATATAACATTTTTAGATTTATTTATCACATTGTTCCAAACTAAGAAATGCGATTTCGCGACCGGCATTGGTGTGATGATAAAATACTTACACATATCACTGATGATAAAGGAACAACTTGTAAGCCATTTATTTAAAAATATATAAACGAGGCGACAAACTGCATTATATGTATCTATATTTTTGTATTATCTTTGGTATTTTGATGAATATTTTTGATGCAAAAATCATGATTTTTTTCTCATTTACATTAATTTAGTAAATGGCTTAAAGGTTGTTGCTTTATCGTAAAATATTACAATTATATTTAAATACAAATGTTCTCTACTTATATACTAGATTAGTTCCTGAAAAAAAAACATGTAAATTATAATCGTAGTAATGAAACTTTGTGTATGTTTTTTTTGACAGATTATTGAATAAGCTTCATTTGAACCAGGTTACATAAAAATGATGTAAACCATGATAAACTAAAATAATAAAAGGTGTATTTGTATTAAATTCCATGTCGAAGAGTATTCTTAGAAGCACAGCAGACTCTTGATTTACCGGAATTGGATCAACTGAGAAACGGATTATCCGGGTTGTTTTGGATTATGATGTTGTTGAAAAGCAGATTCCAAAATTATTTTTAAAAAATATTACATGTTTTTTTATAAACATGTGAACTTCTAAGCATTATAAGAATATTATTAACTTCTATTTTTATGTCCATTGGGAAGAATTAAGCTGTTCAAAATTTTTATTCTTACTTTAGGTTTTAGTTATTTTATTTCATACATAATAGAGCGAAATAATTGTAATTTTTGTTCATTTTTCAATATAGTTGAACTTGCCAGGAAAAAAATTAACTGAGAGACTTACTTACAATCCATCTCGGTCAATTGAGTCTGCTGTGCTATGGATGTACCTTATATCTATAAGTTCAAAATAAATTACATATATTATTAGGCTTTAGTTTTTTTTCTTCCATTAGTAGGACACAAAATATTTTACTCAAGAGTAACTTGCAATTTAAATAATAAATAAATGTAAATAAAATACTGTTAAATGTTTATAAAGGCTTTGGCCTTAGTTATTGGTATACAATAAAGAAGTTATTTATTTTTTGATCACTGACTCATCAAGACTTCAATGTGATATTTTAGCTCCCCTTACGTAGTATAATGTAGATATATTTTTAGATATATAGATGTATTTTTTACAAATAAATATATTTGCCCATAAATATGGAATATGTGCCATATTGTAGGTACTATATATATATATATATATATATATATATATATATATATATATATATATATATATATATATATATATATATATATATATATATATATATATATATATATATATATATATATATATATATATATATATATATATATATATATATATATATATATATATATACATATATACTATAACATCCACTGCTCGTATTTATATACTGACTTGCAATTGCGCTAATTCATACTTGTCCCTTAAAAAAAATTTACTTAGTATGAAAGACACGCATGTAACATGTAAATTTCCATATTTTACTCAATCATGCAAAAACTTCCCCAAATATACATACAGACTGCGATATTGTTAAAAAAAGAAATAATAATGTTGCCAACATTAAAGCAATATAAACAGACAAAACATCTCAGACTGTTTAATAACCATAATAATTACAATGTTTTATGAAAGTTGCATTTCAAATTATATCTAATGAGTACATAAACAAAGTAGACATTAAATTATTTATTTAATTCCATCAACAATAAAAAAATATCTGGGCGGTATTATTTAAATTATTAATTTTATTATTAAGATGCATATGTATTTCATACTATGAAATCCTATTGGTTGGACTATATATACATATTATTTTTTATAAAAGAAATGTTTTTGTATTATAACATAACTGGTGTACTAAACTCATTCAATGTGCACAAATATAATAATATTGGATAAACATTGTATTCAAATGTGTACCCTTAACTGAAATATATATTTTTATAAAACTAATTAACTCGTTTTTCTTGTAAAATTTACCTAAAAATGTATCAAATTTAATGGATCTCTTCCAAACAGTATTTAAGATTAAAGATATTTTATGTATCTTAAAATAAAATTTGCAAATATAAGTCATTGGCATTCAAGTGCCATAAGTTCTTTCGAAGCTTCTACAAATTGTTTCACATTGATGTATTCGTGGTCTTGTTTATTTATTTCATATTATAATGCCCATTCAAATAAAATGGTTTACAGCAGTCTCTAAAATTTGATGCATATTTGTGATGTGCGGCCTTTAACCCGATGGTTGCCAGAGACGAGATATCTCGGCAAATGGCGGAGTGCCCGTATGGCCAGAGACGAGATATCTCGTCAGTACTTTTGATGACGTATTACTCCGCAGTTTTAACTCATATTGACAATCTGTCAAAAACGGAACATACATTGCCATCAGTTGAAGTTGTCACAAAATATTTTATAAAGTTTTTAAATACTTTTAAGTGATTTATCGGTATCACTTTCAGCTGACAGTTGACAGATGTCATTAGGGCTACCACTCAAACCACTTGAAATATTGATTATTTTAATCGATTGTTTTGAACGCCAGGGGTTTTTATTTTGCTCAATTTTTTTTGGTTTTTCTTATTATTTTAAAATATTCCATTGATAAATAATAGTTGTGTGTTAATATTAAATTTAATAAAAACTTGCGTGTGCGACTTAGTGTGACAACCCTGAAAATTTGAAACTGGTTTAACTTCAAGAATAAAACTCTAACAATCGATGCGGGATAAAATATTTGGTAAGTAAATTATAATTCAATAAAAACAACAAAAAAAAAAATCTTTAGACAACTTTTTTTTTTCAAAAAAATACTTGGCCTGTTGAGCACTGCGGCGTAATTTATTTGCGGCTATGAAAAGGTTAACAAACATTTATGACTCAATGAAAAAATACTTACCAGGAGCAGTTTATAAGCAGTGCGCCCATAGATAAATATCCATAAATGCCCATAGCTGCTTTTTATCTATGGGCACATATCAAGTGGAAGGGAAAATTTCTTTAAATACAGACTTTTTTGCATGTGAAAAAATAAAAAGGCAATTTTTTAAATTACTTTTAATTCTTTAAATAAAACATCTGTACACTAACAAAAAAGTATTCAAATTGAACACAACTTTTTAACATATAATATGCTTATGAGAAGTCAAGATCCCCAGTTAAGAAGACAATATTTCTGCATTCTTCTGCTGCATAATCGCCAACAGTTTAGCTTCCCTCGCTGCCTTTTTAGCTAGTTTTTCCGCTTTTTTCTGTTGCTTTTCTTTTTCAGCCAACATTTCCTGGAAACGCTCATCCCTTGGGTCCACTTTAAATCCAAAGTGTCTTCTTACTTCCTCGATCAGTCTTTCCTTCTTAGCCTGTAATTATACACAATAAAAGAAAAACATTATTTTGTTTACTGTAGAGAATAATGGGTAAAAAATAACAAATTCAAAATTGACACAATTGTGATTTTTCACATCAACAATAGTGATGCAGTTGAATTAACATCGTAGTATAGATAACAAGCTCATATTCCGAGTAACAATATTCAGTAATGTGGCAAAGAAAGGCCACTACATACAATGTTTGTTAAGTGGCACCTCCTATCTGAATAAGAACAATATAAGAAAGAAATACAAAAATCCAACCGAGTTTTTTAAATTAATGAATCAAAATGATGGATGAGTAAACAAGTTAAATAGTATAATTAAAATGTAACTTTGTTTTAAAATCACTATAAATATTTTATTATAACTGAATTATAATGCCTATCGGTTTCAAAGCTATTAAGTTATAATAAAATATTTATAGTGATTTTAAAACAAAGTTACATTTTAATTATAAAATGGAAAATCACAAAGTTAGTGCTTCAAACTTAAATTATAAGTTAAATAGTATTATCTATATGGATGGATATTTCTAATCATGAATAATCAAGAACATACGATATTGAAATAATACTTTGTGCACCAATTTTTGCTGTTTCTACTGTGTATCGCATAATGGTACACCACTGGGTGTGCCATTATATATTTCCTATTCATAGAAAATCATACTAAATGTACAACACTATGATCACAGTGTATTGTATGAAAATTTATTAAGTATACTTCCATCTGAAATGTAGTAATATGTTGTAGTGATTCACACTAACATAGATTTATTTTTTTTAATTTAAAGAGAAATATTTGTGATTTCATTATTTACAAAAATACTTATCCTTCTTTTACAATTTCTTACTATTTCTGTGAGCTTTCTTCTTCTCCTTCTTTTTCCATGTTCGCTACCTAGGTGGAGCATATGGCCAACACGAGACGTATCCAAGTCACTCTGTCAAGCCTAAGCGGCTCATTATTAGAAATAGGTATCAAATTGTGGTCGAGTGGGTTCGAACCGAGAAACTCTGACTCAAGAGTCCGCGACACTTACCACTATTGATTTCTAATGTTATAATAAAATGAATTAACATACCTTGGCTGCATTGGCAATAGCCAAACTCTTTTCTTGCCTCGCTTTAAGATCAGCCTCCCAAATAGCGATTTTGGCGACTCTAGTATGAAGGAGAGCTTCCCTTTCTGCTATTTTTCTTTTCTCGTCCTCCTTTTGTTCATGTGCCATTTGTATCATTTCCGGAATTGTCTTATCTTCGAGAACTTTCTCATAGTCAATTGCTTCTTTTAATGCCTCCTTGTCCATCCAGCAGATTCCTAGGGCATAAAGAAGCTGTTTGAAGATATTAAAGATATCGACAAAAATAAGGTTTTGTGATAGGAGAATATGAAAGTCTTGGCATTTATAGGATTCGCAACCTATTATCGGTTGATTTAAATGATTACTTTATATGCTGTGTAACATTCGCCATTCTCCCCATTTTTAATATGTCAGTTTTTTTACTAACAATATTTTATATACATACGCATGTTATACACACCTATATGTAATATTACATATTATTTAAAGTAAACGCTTAGCAAGCCCTATAAATGAACAGACTTTCAAATTCCCTATTCAAACAAAACTTTCTTCTCTCTTTGAGATATCTATAATACCTTAATGATAATCTCTCAATGGTAAAATAAATTAGTTTTATTTTATTACTTATAAACAGTGATCATTTCTGTACAAATATAAGAACATACTCAAAATATTTTTTAGACTTACACCATAAAAAATAACACTCCTACGAACTAGTTTCCCTGTTAAGCCTAGATATAGGCACATCTGAAAAAGGCTATCAAAATCAAATAAAACAAAAAAAAGTTTCAACTCACTTGGATCAATATTGCTATTGGAACCGAATCTTGCATATAGTTTTCTCTGATATTTTAGCGAATGGTGAATTTTGTGTTGCGGTTCAGGATAAGGTGGGAGGCCATGCATAATATTAAAGTGAGCAGTAGAAAGGCGTGATTTGTTTCTCTTTTTTTCTATTTCCAATTCTTTAGCTGTAACATCTTCCTGGATGATGGTATCAGCCAAATCGATTGCTTCAAGATCGGTAGCAATTGTTCGGACACAATAAAGCAGTCTAGAGTTAAGTGAAGAAATACGTAAAGAAGGTACTTTAAACATTTTGAAATAAAATCTAACAGAGCTATTTAACTTTAATGTGATCAACGATATAAAGACATATAATTATTGATAATTCCGAGCTACAGACAACATAACCTAAAATAGAATGAGCAACGGTCTGACAGCTAGCCTCATACGCATGCGTACGTATGCTTTGGCTTTCCGAATGCACGAATTGTTTTTTTTTGTAATCGGAAAATATATCTAGGTATTTCGGAATTCCGAGATGTCTGATTTGATTCACTATCATAAACTTTATTCTGCAAAACTTTATTCCGATGAGTGGATTTAAAAAAATTAAATGAAAAAAATGACTCGAATCAATTCGTAAAATCGAATGTGGTTCATCAAGCGCTCGCTTATTAACGCTTCTAATTATGAGAATATTATGCAATAATTTAATTTCTTTTAAGAAAATACTGCTTATATAAGTAATAATAATTTTGTCTAGATGCTTCTGCAACCAAGCTAATATGCAATGTGCATGCCGTTTTTGGGGGTATATAAATTATTCAATAAATAAATATGAGACAAGGCTTATTTAAGTATTCACTTGAGACCGAATATTAGCATCAAATGGTTTTTAGGTATATACCTACAACAACCACAGGTTTTCTTGTGGAAAATTTTCAGTGGAAATGTGTTTTTTTTTCAGTGGAAAACTGACGCATGCTTCAACTACGTCAGTTTTCTATAAGTTAGTACTAACATCCTTAAGTACTTACCCAAACTTTTTTGTGTCATTAGAATCTATAATTCGTATTGTGATTTCTATGGTTTAGAAAATGGGAATGGTTAGCGTATCAAAATAACAGTAAACATTGTTTTAATATATTATTTTTTTGTTCAAATTTCATTGTTTTGTGTAGAATGTAATTATTTTACTTATATGTGAGAATTTTAGTAAATATATGACAAGTTTTAGATTGTTTAACGTCTGTTGATATAATATAACTCGCAGGCATCGCAAGCTAATGGGCGAGAATATCGGAAATGTAAATAAACACATATAATGTAAATGATACCAACGAATTAATATTTTGGGGCTGAGAAATGAATATTAGTCGTCGTATATGGGCGGTTATTTATATTTGTATCCACGTAAATGTCTTGTTTTCCCTGTCAATGCTATGTTTGACATTTGGGAATGCTGACGGTAAGAAACAATAATCTCGTATATTTTCTTTCATAATTGTAATATTTATAGACTTTCTGATGTTTATTTTATGTTTGATTCAATATTTCAAAGTTTATTTCGCAACGGTATAACACGGAAATTTCTCGTGAAACACAACATGATTTTAAGTGAAATCTTTTGTGAATAGGTTATTCATCATCATCCAGTGGTCCAGTCCTTTTGTATACAACAGCTCATGATATACGCATTAAAAATACAACCCAATCCAAGGAAAGCGGGAAGGTGGTTACTATTGTTCTAAATTTAGAAGAAGGATATGCCGTTGACTTCTACAATGAAGGTCAATTAGTTTGCTGGACTGATCATGAGTTGGAAACTATACAATGCGTGACTTACAATGGCACTTACACCGGAGAAAAGGTAAGAAATGTGATTTATTCAAATTGTTTCATCGGCCATTGGATGGGACAAATTAAGGAGTTGTATTTTTTCTGTTGCAAAATTGTGTCGTAGTCAAGAAACACATTTCAAACGAGGATCTTTGAATTTTGTAAATTTTTCAGTGTTGTATTGATTATTACCAGAATTATGCATTATATGTTTGTAAAATTTTAGGTGGGAGTAGTAACAAGCGGATTAAACACACCAAATGGCTTGGCTATCGACTGGTATACTCAGAAACTCTACTGGACGGATGGAGAGACTATGAGAATTGAAGTTGCTTCTATTAATGGAACATATCGTAAGGTTTTATTTTGGTCAGAGATCGATCAACCGAGGGCTATAGCAGTGGCTCCCATGAAAGGGTAAATTATACTATTATTTTCATCCTCATACTCCACAAAACAAAATGGTATTGTTCTTACACACACACAAATATTTCAGCTACGAAATATGGTACAGTTGGTTCATAAGTTACGTCAGTGGAATTATGTTTCTTATTGCCTTTATAAGTAGCAGCCTTGTTTAATGTTTTCGAGAGCTCCGCAAGAATAAGTTCTAGGTTCATTGCTGTTCACAATATTTATAAATGTTTTAGTGGAGGTTGCGTTACTGAAGATTTCAAACCTAGACGACTGCCATCATCTATAGTGGAATTTGAGTAATATTATTTATTTGGAAAGTCAAATGTGAAGATATGATCTTGGTGACATATTTATTTAAATTGTCATCAAGTTCATTTAAGGGAGTGATTGTGAGTTACCGCTTTATCTCAGGATTTGACCTGTATGTCACCGATAATTATCCCCAACAATGTCGAAAGAATGCTTCTCGTGACTCCGACTAGGAGAGATCTATCACTGGTAATGTCTGTCACAAGGGCTATTTGTTTTCTGAAACAGGTTACTAGTAATATTAATTATTTAACGTGAGTGCCAGTCCAGAAATCACCTAATAATTTATCATAAATTCAATCTCGGCTAGCATTTTTTATAGTTAACTGTTTTTTTGTTGTTGTTATATTTGTATCAAAATATATGGATTAATTTTCATGATAAAAATAAATTAATTGAATTGTAATGAAACAATTTTTTTTAATTTCTCTATAACTGAGACTTCTTGACCAAAATGACAATTTTCCGCTTAATGTTAGGATTTATTTTTATATTTCTGCAAATTCTTTTTTGTTATTCAAAAATAAAAATAGTATTCATGTAGATATCCTTTTTTTTCATGGAAATATACCTAAAAAAAAGCATCTCTTTACCATCTTAAAGTGCCTTGCAGTTTTTTGTGTGTGACACTCATCTTAAAGCATTAAATAGCCTGAACAAATCTGAAATTTAGTAGTTTGTTTTTAAATGTTTCTAAATATTATTTTTTTCAGTTTGCTCTTTTGGACGGATTGGGGTGAGGTTCCAAAAATTGAAAGGGCAGGAATGAATGGAGATCCTAAAACTAGAAAAGTTATAGTTACTGAAGATATTTTCTGGCCAAATGGCCTGACTGTGGATTATGATACTGAAAAAATCTATTGGCTGGATGCAAAACTGAAATTCATCGATGTGATGGACTTTGATGGTAAAAACAGGAAAAATATAGTTAAAGAAGGATTGCGGTATGCGTTCGCGTTAACTTTATTTAATAACAAACTCTATTGGACAGATTGGCAAACTTGGTGAGTAACATGTTTCATTGTTAGGTTTTTTTTATTAATTTATCTTCTCTGTTTTTCACATTTTTTTACTCTTTCTAACCCTGTGATAATCCATTTCTGAAAATAGATCTTTCTCATTTTATAATGCTATGTAATATTATTAATACATATTTGTTGTATGTTTGTACCCTGATAAATGAATTTAATATTGTTCAATGAAGGAATAAACAATATTATGAATGATTAGGTTTAGTCAAATTGGAATCTCCTATGATTTGCAGATTATAATCTAACTTTATGCAAAAATTTAAGTTTTCCATAGTAAATACCACTATTTCTTAATATCTACTGTGACACATGTTTCGATGCATTCCGCATCATTTTCAAACACCGTATACGGTGGATGGATAAAATGGATAGATTTTACCACAAGGTGACTGCCGAATCAATTAATGAAATGAATGCAAAAAGCTAAGGCTAGGATTATCACAGTAATATAATATAACATTGAAGTAAGGTAATGTATATTTACATGACTTCACCATACACCCCAATGGGATTGTTGGATTTTTTTTAAACGGGTGAAAACATTATGTAAAATATGTATATCTATTTCATTCAGAATTATTCATTTACATCTCTTGTAATTGAATCAAAAAACTTTTTTTACCTATTTGACAATAAATAGATAAAAAAATATGTTTAAAAAATAAACTCTCCAGTACCTACTTGCATTTTTAACTCACATCTGAAATGATAAAATATCCACATTGTTGCTCTTATACTTTTAGTAATTAAAAATTATTTAATTAAAATTTTGTAGGTCTATACATTCTTGGGATATAGATACGGAGGGTCCGATTAAGGATATCACCCTTCCTAAACTGGCCCCAGTCGATATCATAGTGTGGGACCCCAAGAGACAGCCGCCGCCCTCCACCCCCCATCCCTGTTATTACAATAATGGCAACTGTTCGCATCTATGTCTCCTCGCCCCAGAACCTCCAGGTTTGTCAATATTCCGTGCCAGCAAACCTTTCAATACTTCAATTTTTTATTATTTGACCATGTAATTTTTTGTTGTTGTTATTTCTGTTTGTTTTATAATTTTGTGTAACCCATTGTTAGCAGGGAAGACAGCTTATAGTTTGAAATATCGTAAATTGTTGATGATTGTAGGCATATTTTTTTTAGGTTAAACCATGTAGAATAACCATATCTCTACACCAACATTAGCTAACCTAATAAGGGCTGTTACTTATTTATTGATTTGACGTTTAATTACTATTGGCTGTTGCCATTCATTATTCATTATTAATGGCTGTTACTATTCAAAAATTACCCCTGGAAGGATTCTTTTTTGCACAGCTCGACCCAAAAAGAATGTCCATAATTTACTATGATTGTGAAAATCTATATTCATATTCATGTTTACGTCTGGGAGATATTTGTTTGGTCGTTAAGTGAAGACTTTCATTTGAACCATTTTAGTGTGGTCGAAAATTCAGTTCTCTAATAATAAAATATTTTGTTTAATTCATTCAATTTTTCACGAGAATCGGCCTGAAGCTTGAAGCCTCGGTCAGCTTCAGGTACCACAATTCCGGCCTCCTTGATCCCCGCCTTCCAGCAATATCTTCTCTTCCGTACTCTCTTTACTGAAGGTGGGAGTGTCAATTTTTTCTATTTAATCCCTTGTTTACTCCCAATGGTGATATGGTGCTATCACAATATAGAAAACAAGTTACAGGTCAAATCTCTTTGTAGCGAATACCGAATTAACGAAATTTCCAGTATAACGAATCTGCATTTCGTCCCCAGAAAACTTCCATATAAAATATACTGAACCAAAATTCCATGTAGCAAAGCCGATCTCAGAACAACGAACTTTTTTATTCAAAATTTTAAAATGATGTTTCAATTCATTTTAAAACATTGAGAAGTCCAAAAGAAAATTTCTGATTTTTGAAATCAAAAATTAAAAACCTATTTGAACTTGCTTTTTAATTCACATTTCTTTCAATTCTTATAAATTTATTTTTTCAATAAAGTCACAGTTTGAAAATCATAGTTTCATTTCTGTTGTGTTCTAGTATGTAGGTACCTATATTGTATTGATCACTGGCCGGAAGATCGGGTGTAGTGTAACAGTAATAACTAATTTTGATTTTCTAATAAGAGTGTGTATAATATAGTGATAAAATAACTTTAAAATGTGTCATATCAAATACATCCAGTGTAATAAATTTTCATTACAGCGAAATATTCTTTTGGTCCTGCGAAGTTCGTAATACCGAGATTTGACCTGTATAAACATGACGTCATTTTTAGGGTATTCGTGCGCCTGTCCCACGGGAGTAAAGCTGCTGACACGATGGCAGTGCGCAGACGGGCCGCAGTCGCAACTAGTGCTGGTGCAGCGCCGTGCCATCTGCCGCATCTCGCTGGACTCTCCCGACTTCACCTGCTTCCCGCTGCCCCTCACGGGCATCAAGCACGCCATGTGCGTGGACTACGACTCTGTCCACGGATATATTTACTGGACTGATGAAGATGTCAGTATTCTTTCAATCTACTTTTCTATCACACTTATTATACTTCTCTTTTATAATTATGTTTCTTTAATAATTAATCAAAAATACATATAAATTTATTTTATATCTTCAAAATAAACTTGCACTAGTTCTATTCACATACATAAAACATGCAACAATGACTAAAAATTTGAAAGGAATAACACCGGTGTAAAATAAGTTACTTTTTTCAAGTCTTTTACTCCATTTAATGCATTTGATTTTCTGTTCAGAATTTTTCAAAATGAAAAGAACATAATCTTACTGCGAAAAGTAAAGTTTTTAGTAAGAAAAAAATGTATGTGGTTTCTGATTGTCATCATCATAATTAAACCCTAATCCACTCTCAATGGTGCATAGAGCACTGCATCATATAAACGCAGTGTTTTCTTAATCGTTAACACATGAAGGAAAGGTGATCAGCCCTCCGCTTCAGGTACCAATCCAGGGTAATATCGAATAAATGTACGATTGAAAAAATCACTTATATTTATCTGACCCCACCCTGGGAATCGAACCTGAGACCTCCTGTATGGTAGCTAAGCGTGCTGAACATTACACTACGGAGGCAAACATTTTGTTTCAATAATTTATTTTCAGAGGAATTAGCTAATATATATTATAATTTATCACTTTTTTCTAAGTTTCCTTTCTTTTCTGGTTGATTTTATAGGCGAAATCCATATCCCGCTCCCGTATCGACGGTAGTGACCAGTCGGTTGTGATATCGGGGGAACTGGGCAGTCCCGACGGGGTGGCGGTAGACAGTGTAGCGGGTAACCTGTACTGGACGGATCCGCTAGAGGACACCATCTCCACGGCTCGCCTCAACGGCTCCAGCAGGAAGGTGAGACCAACGGATCATTCTCATGATGTGTTATTATTGGCTAATAAATTAATATGAAAAATCACAAGACTATCGGCAACATTCTGAAATTTGTAGAGAAGTAAGGGAGATATGAAGGTTTAAACTTAAGATACTTTAATAAAACGAAAAACGGACACCGCTGTATGTCATCAAATTTTACATCATCGAGTGTGTTATGGGGCGTATCCGTTTATGTATCTGCTTTACAGAGCTGTAATAGTACATAGTAGTGTGGATTCGTTTCTGTGACGTCATTCGTTACCAACTTACGAAAAAACGTTACTTAAAAAACTTACGTTTTTACGAAAGCGAATTTTGCAAAAGAAAATGATGAATGGAAATATTGATTATATCGGCTGTTATGAATACAAATTGAGTCTTTCCAATCCTGGTAAGACAGGTTGGGTATGGTTATAGGTTGAGTATGTTAAATTAGATATTCCTTCCGAGTGATAATACCCTATTCGACAATATACATATTACTGGCAACAAAAGAAATTGACATAAAGTATAAAATATTTTTAAATTCTCATTAAGACTTGGTAATGAGCCTTTGGATTAAAAATTACAATTTTTATTAGGTTTTAAAATCCCCTCAGATCGATTACTTCTTGATATTTAGAATTTCCATCCTAAGGTTGACGGCTATGTTCATATCTTCTCTTTACTCTTATCAATATGAACTTATCACATAATTGAGAATAATAATTTTCTCAATACGAAATTTGAAGCTGGATTGACAAAATAAATTACGGTATTCCTTTTTATGTTCATGAATGTCAATTAAAAAATTTCAGGTCTTAATAAATGAGGATTTACACGAGCCAAGAGCCATAGCTGTTGCTCCAACCCTGGGTTGGATATTTTGGTCGGACTGGTTTGAGAAGAAACCCAAAATAGAAAGATCTTCCATGGACGGCAGTGAACGCACCTTGCTTGTGACTGATCACCTCGGATGGCCGAATGGTATTGCTCTTGATATCAAGACTAAAAAACTATATTGGGTAGATGCACAAACCCATAAGATTGAGGTATGCATTTGTTTTACTTTCGTTGTTTTTAAACTGAACTAATGTTTTTATTTTCTTTTGTAAACAAAAAAAATCACACATGAGACATATTGTTTTTTTTAAGGTGGTCAACATGGATGGGTCAGATCGCAGAGAAATTTTAAGTGACAACCTTCCCCACATTTTTGGACTCGCTTTGCTCGACGATTATCTTTACTGGACCGACTGGCAACGAAGAAGCTTAAATAGAGTTCATAAAGTCACAGGTGTGTTTACCAACTTAATTAAAAATTGAGAGCGCTAAAATTATATAAAACCTTTTGAATCGGCAAATTTGAAATAATTAATATCACCCACTTTTTATATGCATTTTGTATTTTTATGTGACTAGATATTCTTCAAAACATATTTATATGTTAATCCATACAAGTAAGGTTTTTACAAAATGAAATACTGCTAAATTTATAAAGTATTTTAAAAAAATGTATATAATGAGCTTAATTATATAATTCATTGATTTATGACACTGAATTGACATTATTATTATTATTTGATTGAGTAAAATTAAGATGAATTTGGTTAATACCGCTTATTATTATTATACTATATATATATTTTTTTTCTTTATTTAAAATTCTTTTGCATTACATAAATTCAAAAACAAAAAATATTTATAAAAAATAAAAATAAATACAAAAAAAAGATCCCACAAAGGCATGGCCTGTGTGTGGGTATACAAAATAAATAGTCATAGTACAGGGTATAAGGGTATAGGTTTCTAAGTATAATTAGTTAATACAAAATACAAAAAACTTAAATTAAATACAAAAAAAAATAAAAATAAAAATAAAGACTCTCAGTGAGCAATTTTTTATTTTATTTTTTTTTAATTAAAACTTAAACATAAAAAAGATGACAAAGTAAAAAAGTAAAGAGCTAGCGATCATGTTCTAAATGAAAAAGGAACTTAAATCTGTCTCTTTTGTAAATAATCTAAGCAAATTTTTTAATTTACACGAACTTAGGGAATTAACATCTAACAAATAGTCTTTGTGGAATAAGTTGAACAGTTTTGGAGCTATGAAAAATGAGTGTCTTTGTGACCGTGACCGTGTGACCGTGCAAACTGCGGTGTTTAATAGAGATGTTAAGTGCATTGAATAAAGTACAATAATTAGTGGTATTTACCGAGTCGATGTTTAAAATGGATAGACATTATCACAAAGTGACTGCCAAATCAATTTATGAGATAATGGCACATCTATTTTCTTTTCTGTTAAAGGTGGTGAACGTGAATATATTGTGGAACAAGTACCAGACATCATGGGGCTTACGGCTTTTAAATTAGGCGAACCTATTGGAAGCAATCCTTGTTCTTTTAACAATGGAAACTGCTCACATTTGTGTTTCAATCGACCAAAGGATTTTGTTTGCGATTGTCCGATAGGTAAGAATTTTGGCAAGATAGATATATGTATGTGTAATATGCAGAATCTTTTGTAAATCTGATACATTCTGATACATCATATTTTGTTTTGCAGGTTTGGAGTTGCACAAAGACAATAAAACATGTGTTAAGCCATCTGCTTTCCTATTGTATGCCAAAAAAGATAAGATCGGTAGACTGAGTATTGAAAATTCAAACAACAAAGCCTTTCTTCCCATTAAAGATATCAAAGAAGCAAAGTAAGTACTCTACTTAGGAGCATTGTAATGTACTATTTCCTAGATATTTCTTTCATATGAGTTTGACACACTTCGGATGGGTGTTTTTTACGCCTGCAGACAGCTGGTGACTGGATTTGATAATTATGTACATATAGTTAAGACCTTAAAAAGAGAGTGGTACATAATATCATTATAAAAATATTAAATATGTAATTACCTTCTATTCTGACTTTGAAATGATGCTGGCGCAGAAGGTAAAAATACCCTTCTCGTCCTTAAGCATCAATCGACCAAACGGGTAAACATACCTTTCCCGTCCAGTGTGTTAATAAAATGAATAAGAATTTATTAAAATCTGGAATATGAAAATTTACAAGTATTTATAAGGTTTAAGACCTGTCATTAAATACATGCCCAGATTTTCATATTCCTTTCTCGACAACTTCTTCACCTATATATACTATAGATGTCTCACTGAGATGTAGAACTTTTTAGGAAGGGAATCTTGGGCATTTATAGGGCTTACTATGCACTTGTCATCTGGCGCAAGTAATATCACTTTACACGCTTGCCTACCATTCTGCTTTTATTGCCTTCCCATAAATTGTTTTGTCTCTGTGAATTACAATATCCTAAGTGTATAATTCCAGTTTTTGTATTATTTTTTGACATCTCATCAAAGATGAAGAAGAATATGGAAGTCTGGGCATTTACGGGGCTTACGACCGTCATAGGCTGCTTTAAGTGATCACTTTACACACGTGTAACATTCACCAATTCTACCCATTATTGACAACCACACTACTCAAATTCTTGGAAGTTCTATATATATGAACCAATTTAGAAACCTTGTTCTTGAATCACTAGAACTTCACTAGAGACATCTATTGGTGAGATGTTAAGAAGCTTTTTATTAAGCAGAAACTCTTATATTAGTATGTGAGATCCGAATCCTGGATTATAATCACACACATGAGAAACGCCAGAAAATACCATTTTCATTTTTATTATTAAGCTTATAATTTGACCAGATAATTTATTTAGAACATTTTGAGTGTGTCCAAATACTTGTTCACAAAATTTGACTTTCCAAATAAATAATATTACTCAAATTCCACTATAGATGATGGCAGTCATTTAGGTTTGAAATCTCCAGTAAATCTGGATTATCTCCAATTACAATTCCAATTCCAGTTTTTATGTTTCTATAACGATGACATATTTGAAATATTATTTTTCAACTATGCTGAGAAAAATCCTTTGTGTAGTATAATCCAGCATGTGTGAACAAAGATTTGAACACGCTCGAGCCAAATCAATAACTTGGTTTTTAATTTTAGCCGGTGAATGAAATTTGATTTGTTATCATTGTATGTAAAGGGTTTACGATAAAATAAATATGTGTGAAATAACTTGAATACACGCTCTTTCAGAATTAGTATTGTAATTGGTATACTGGAACCTTTCTATGTTGTAAATGCATAGACCCATAGAACAAGGGATCATTCCTCATTTAGTGGTGGGACTTTATAATCTGACTATATTTGTCATTTGTTTTAGTGCACTGGCGGTTCACGTTGGAGATGGGTTTCTGTACTGGGCCGATCCTAAATCACATAGTATCGGGAGATGTGCCATCAATGGATCAAATGCGGAGAAGATTATTGAATTTACTAGTTATGTTGAAGGTAATGAAAAAACTACATGGGTATGAAATGCCTACGTTAATATGAAATAATTTTCCATACAAGCGATTGCGTTATCCCTTTAAACCATTTAATTTTTAATTTTTATTAAATGTACTATAGCACATATATCATTTATAATATTATATTCAATATTGGTTGACAAAGCCACATCTAGAAAAATGTATTATATAACATATTTCACAAGTTATACCAAGATATATATTTTGAGGGCAATTTGATTTTTATTTATCTTATTAACCTCTACAAGTGTGTTAACACGTTTTTGTGCATTTAAGATGAATTTGTATTCAAACTACTTTAAACTCATTTTATTAGCCAAGGACAGTGTTTATGAAGAGACATTTCTTGGGAAAAATACGACATACTAAGGCATACGGTTTTTGTTTTTATAAATGCTCTGATGGGTACTGAAATGTTAATACCTACTGATAGTTAAAAGTTAAATATGAATTTAATTCAGAATTTCAATAAAGCAAATAATAATGATAATTATTATTATTTATTTATCGGTATCCTAAATCTTGAGCTGAAGTGTGCAAGGATCTAAAGTTGAAATATATTTTACTACACATAATGAAAGAAATAAAAATATTACAAAAAATATTAAAGGAAGTTACAGTATACTAAAAATAAAATACAATAAAATTAAAGAATTTTAAATGTAGCATGCGTACATACATATACACACAATTACATAATAATACTAGCTACAAATTTCATTTTTACTCTGAACAAAATTAAAAGTTATGTTTTCTTACAGGTTTGGCTATTGACTGGTTTGGTAACAATATTTACTGGACGGACATGGTAACACACCGCATCGAAGTCGCTCGGTTGGATGGAGCAAGTAGAAGAACTCTAATATGGCAAGGGTTGAGGAAACCGAAAAGCATTCAGTTGCATCCTTCTCAAGGGTAATGAATCAATACGCCATCAAAATACAAACTGCAGCCTAATCACACTAGAATTCCCTCGCTAAATCTAGTATCCGAATCTAATTTGCAGGTACATGTATTGGTCGGAGTGGGGTTCGAAGAGTATCAAGCGGGCCGGAATGGACGGATCACATCCGACTGTTCTCGTAGACCAGATCGGCCGAGCCAGCGCACTGGTACTCGATACGGAGCAACGGAAGATTATTTGGATCACACTCGACCCCTCGGCTATTGAGATGGCCAACATGGATGGCTCCAACAGGAGAACGCTGATATCCGATAATATTAAGATGCCATATGCGTTAACCATTTACAACAATTACATTTATTGGTCCGATTGGGACACAGGTGACACATTTTTTAATTTTTTAATAAGCCTCCACGTTTACGAGTGATTTAACCACTTAATGCTTAGGCTTTTTTTATAAAAAGTGTTTAAAAAAACATCAGAATTAAAAAATATATATATTTAAAGTTTATCCACTTTTCAAATAAAATAAAACAATTTAAGCATATTTAATTTACAATTACGTCTACAATATTTTGTACTTATTCTTTGTCGAAAAAGTAATTGAAAAAATAACATGGTTCAGTGAATGAATGCATTTAGCGCTCGAGCGTGACTCGTTCAAAAGTATGAGGCGGGCAATATTATTTATATTTATACTGCAAAATATTCCCAGCTCCCAATATTCACTTTTAAATATTTTTCAGGAAACATTGAAAAGGCATCAAAGACGACGGGCGGGAATCGCAGCGTCATATACTCCAAGATAGAAGAAATATCGGACATGGTAGTCCACGGCGACCGTCTCAACCAGCAAGAGAGAAGCGGTCCCTGCTCCGCCAATAACGGAGGGTGTTCCCATCTATGTCTGGCGGTCCCCTCCGGCTACAAGTGTGCTTGCCCCACCCACTATACTCTCAATAAGGATAATGTCACATGCTCAGGTAAATCTTTGCGTAAACTGCTAATTTTCTGATAGGGAAGCTCTGTACATACGACAATATTGTACTTGTACATTATTCTTCATCTTTTTTAAACCCTTATCCACACCCGATGGTGCATAGGGCACCACATCATATGAACACAGTGTTATCTTGATCGTTAACATGTGAAGGAAAGGTGATCAGCCCTCCGCTTCAGGTACCAGTCCAGGGTAATATTTAATTAATATTACAGTGAAAACATCACTTATATTAATTGACTCCCCCCATGCGAATTAAACCCAGGACCTACAGTACGGTAGCTGAGCGTTCTGACCATTACACTACGGAGGCGGACTTTGTACTCGTATATTATGTACACAAAAGTATTTCATTCATTAAAATCAAAGTCTCGTTTTGTTTTTTAAAATTATTTTATAAATTGCGTATACATATATGCAGTGGCGTACACTAGTAGTACGAGTTTTTAATCAGGGTATGCAGTAGGGTTGAGTGAGGATAAGGCATAGTAGGTACTGGTCGTGTTTCTAAATGGAACGCGAGTAATCCAGGGTAGCCACTGCTTTTCTGCTTATATAGAATGTACGCCTCTGCATATATGTATGTATATTTGTTTGTTCAGTAAGGGCCTAAAAAACAACACTTTGTGAAATTTTCTCACATAAATGTGATTAACTAAATACAAATTAAATACGAATTTCAAGGTCTACGCACATATTTTTAACTTGCACTTTTATAAATATCCCAATATATAAACATTTGATAATCGAAAAAATTAATACCTTATTATGTACTGAGTTTCTCTTTTATCAATTGGACAAAATTAGAACTACAGTAGAGTCTCGATTAATCTGACCTAAACTGGCCGAGGCAAGGTCGGTCAACTTGGAAGGTCGAATAACACATAAAATAAATAAATAAAAAAATACAATTATCAGCAAAAAAGGCCATAAATCACATAAAATAACAAAAAACACAATTATAAGACTCACAAGGTGGCTTGGTGGGTCTCTGGAATTTTTTTTAATGTTTAAAATTATGATTTAAATAAATTAATAAAAAAAAATAATGCTAATAAAAATAGCCATGAATTACATAAAACAAAAAAAATACAATTATCAACCAAAAATAAAATGACAAAAAATGTCATGTGGTGTAAATATGAGATTTAATTTTAGCGCCGATGGAGTTCATGATGTAATTTGATTTCAGCGCCGACGGAGTTCATAATGTACAGCCAGCGCAACGGGGTGGGGCGTGTGATGGCCGGGGGCAGCGAGTGCCCGGACGCGGCGGTGGCGCTGGGCGGGCTGCGCAGCGTGCGCGCGCTGGAGTTCGACCCGGTGGCGCGGCGCGTGTACTGGCTGGACGGGCGCGGCGCGGCGGTGCGACACGCGCCCGAGGCGGGCGGGCCGGCCGTGCCGCTGCTGGCCGGCCTGCGCGCGCCCAGCGATCTGGCGCTGGACGCGCTGGGCCGGGCGCTCTACCTCGCCTGTGCGCACTCCAACACCATCAACGTCACCAAGCTGGACAACGCCTCCTCCGTGGGCGTCGTGGTACAGGGCGAGGGCCTCATGCCGCGCTACCTGGCGCTGCATCAGACCAAGAGGTATTTACTAACATTCTTACAACATTCATATCGTAGTCATATAGGAGAATGTGACCAACTAACAAAACGTAAAATGTTCAGGAGGGCCATTTAAGTCACTTTTGTTAGGCAAGAAAATAAACATCAATGCAGTTTGTCATTTTTAACAAGTCAATATATGTATTATACTTCCAAGTTTAAAATCCTTTAGGATTTTTTCAAGGTAATATTAAGCTAGTAAGATATCAAATAGTAAATGATCATGTTTTTGTAAAAAAAATACACTTGGTCACTTTCTCCTGTATTACTACGATATCTTTTGTGTTCATTCATATCAACATTCATATTCTTCCTTGCTCTATCCCAACTTATCGTCTAGTTAAGGGGTTTACCATTCATTACTGGTAGTTTATTAAAATTCTTTGGTAAAGTGAGACATTGACCAAATTTTTGACAGGTAGACAATTCCAAATAGCGGATAAGTAGCTTGATTGAATAATTTTGTTGGGAAATTTCTATAATCTCACAGTCCAATTTAATGTTAAATATTATAAAAGATAATGCTTTCATTTCTAGTAAAAATATTTAGTTACATGTTACTTAACATGTCTTCTTCTTCCTGGCTCCATCCCAACTTATCGTCTTTGTAGACTGTTTCTCATAAGAATTTAAATCTGAGTACATATTTGTAGAGATTACGACCCGCCATTTACTGTTATAGTTATCACACATATCATTGAATTAAATAAAATCAATAGTCAATAAACATACTTTTTTAAATTAAATTTTAAGCACAAAAGTTTTTAGCTTGGCTAACTTTAATTTTCCTCCCTAGATATCTGTTTTGGGCCGATATTGGAGTCGGCGCAGTGTTTAGATCTGGAATGGACGGAGTGAAGCGCATGGAAATAGCACGAGCTCCTAATATCAGCGCTATTGCGGTGGACCCGTACACAGATACAGTATATTGGGCCAGTGCAAAACAGATTCATGCCTCTTCCTTGGATGGTGAAAACAGGTAATTATTTAACATCTGGTTTCCAACATTCTATCCAACACCTCTTAGATGATAAATACTCTCTTTTGTTGCACAAAAATATGAATATTTTGTTGAATGAGTCTGTCAGTTGGAAGGAACATCAAATTTAACATACTCCATTTGTGGACGTCCTCACCAAAACATTACATTTCCATTATAAATGATTTTAAGTGATCAAGAATTCAAGCTTGTAAAATTATTACGTTTTGGTGCGATTTAATGATTTTATATTGGTTTAACACTGGATTGGTAACGTTTTGTCACAACTTTAGTTAAGATTTCGATAGAATACAGTAAACAGAACAGATTTGCATTTAAAGGATTATTTTGTGCAATACAATTGGAAATGTTACTTTTTGGGGAGGACCTCTACATATGTAAAGGTTAAGATTCTCTTGGCTTATATAAATTTTGGCTTGTGAAAAATATAAATCTCACTCGTAATTTTCATTTGCAAAATTCGCTTAATGAAAAATAACATTTAAATTTGTCCTCTGTCTTGTAATTTTTTTATGTTAATTTATTGTAAATATTAGAAAATGGGCCTTCAACGGTGATGTCATAAGAGCTGATGCCTTAATGATTATTTCTACAGTTTATTTTCAAAGCTATGCTTTGTTTTTTTTATTATTATTTTAAGTATTAACATTATTAGTGTGGTTGCATTATTGTTCCATTACATTATTGTTCCTGAAATCTATGAATTATCCAGGTCCTGTTGTGTTATCACTTTGTAATCTCTTCGTTCTGTTAAAATTTATACATATGAAGAAACTAATAATTTCCATTTAGTAATTTTAAAAAATGGTTTATCCCTTTTGTATAGGAAGCCTAGCTAATATTAACACATTAGTTACGGCAATGTTTTGATAAAACTGTATCTTGAGGCGGGCGACATTAGACAGCTGTCCGGAAATATAAAATATGTCAGTGAACTTCATATTTTGAACTTGAGGTTGAACTCGAAAACAATACAAAAACGGTTAAATGGTCTCTAACGTCTCAAAATAAAATCATGTTAGTCCACAAATCACAAAAGTAAAAAAAATGTTAAAAACACTAATAAAATAGTTTAACAACCGCCGAAAACTCAAAATCTGCGAATAAAAAATGATTTATGGGCTTTCCCCACACGCGTTTATTGCTTTGTAAGTACCAACTGCCGACTTAAGTAAAGGACAATGATCTTTGTATTTTATTTCATTTTAGGACAAAGAAAAAAACGCACCGTCTGTATCCATTGTTTAAAGTTAATTTGTAACATTTCCTTCAAAACAGATTACGACCATTAGCTATGTTTTGAACCAGTAAATATCAGTATTATTTTTTTATATTACAACGACATCTATCCACTACACAACAAAAGCAAAAAGGCCAAGAGATTAGAAGTTTATGACGTGTTTTTTGTATACTAAATTGAAGGTAGCCGAAATGCACAAAAATGTGCACCCCGCCACCACACAAGGTTTCTGAAACGCACAAATATGTGCACACCGTACACAATGTGTTAAGACACTTTTCAGATTAAGCCGGCGATACGTTAATTGGTTTATTTAATGTGATTCATGCATTATATTATTTGCAGGAGAATAATATGGAAGGGTGGTGTAGTGATGTCCTTAGCAGTGTTACCGGGCTTTCTTTATTGGATTGACGGAGAGAGACAGATGATGCATCTGCCACTTAACAAGAAAGACGCTCCGGCACACCCTGTACTGCATGTTCCTTTCATTAACGATGCTTTGGCCGTTTATAAGGTAAACTAATATAAATAATATGCTAAAACATTCCACACAATATGCAAACAAAAAAATTGGAGGGAATATCGGCCACAAATCTTTGTTCAGCTCAAATTTTGTTATTTCGCAACTTTAACAGCCAAAACTTAAAAAATAATGATGTAATGTAATTTTGTTACTTTTGCATAATTGTCACAAGTTGTCGGAAGTTTTATTAAAGTTTTGGTCTCTTGCCTTTGAAATTAACAAGTTTTGACTGTAGTATAATTTTGATAATGATCATAATTTTTTTTTTATATATAATGGATTCAGTATCCTATATCAGTCAAGATTTGTCACAAAGCTCATTTATTCATCTTATTCTTCTTGTCATATATTCTAAATAAGACACCACTGAATCTTTATGTCCTCATCAATTTTATGCCTCATCAATTTTTTCAATGAATTTTATTTTTTGACAATGAACATTCCCGTGTTTGTGTTCAGGTGGACACCATGCACCCGTGCATGGGTGGCGGGGGCTGCGCGGGCGTGTGCGTGGCGGGCGGGCAGTGCGGGTGCGTGCGCGGGCTGGGCGGCGCACGCTGCGGCTCCGCGCCCCCCTGCGGCCCGCACTTCTTCACCTGCACGCCGCCCCCCGCCGGCGCCTTCCCACTCGCGCACGACTGCATTCCCAGCGGATGGAGGTGAGACTCACTCGCTTATCTCTTAGACAAGTTTTTTGTGCTACCTTTTTTAAAATTATTTTTCTATTACTCGCACCCAATGATGTATAGGGCACTGCATTATATAAACACAGTGTTATCTTGATCATTAACACATGAAGAAAAAGTGATCAGCTCTCCGATTCAGGTACACCAGTCCAGGGTAATATTGAATAAATATTAAAGTTAAAAAAACCACTTAAATATATATGACCCCCCTGCGAATCCAACATCAGACATCTAGTACAGTTGCCAAGTATGCTGATCATTACACTACGTAGGCGGACACTTTCATATTATTATTTAGACTTACATTGTGTACACTTACATATTATAAATAAAATGAAAGTTTTTCCCATTCATTCTCGAGTATAGAAAAAAGAATGATCGGTTATACAATCTTTTTAGTTCTTGAAAAAAAAATATGCGGCAAACTGCGAACACAGTTGTCTAAATTATTTTTTATTTTTAGGTGCGACGGTCAACAGGACTGTCCCAACGGATCCGACGAAGCCGGCTGCAACATTTGCCCGGGGAAATTTCAGTGCTCCGACGAGAAATGTATCGAGGAATCGATGGTGTGCGACGGCATCACGCAGTGCGCGGACGGCAAGGACGAGGCGGACTGCTGCAGTGCCCCCCTTAAGTTCCAGTGTCCGGGCACCAAAGTGTGCATCACGGCCAAGTTCCTGTGCGACGGCTGGGAGCACTGCGCGGACGGGGCGGACGAGCTGCCCGCGTACTGCGCGCAGCGACGCACCGACCCCGCTGCTGGCCCCTCCAAGGCCTCCATCATTGGAGCCTTCGTGGTCGGCATCACCGCCGTCTGTCTGCTAGTGTGGGCCTTCGTGTACTGCCGCTGCCGCATGCCAGACATGCAGCCCGCCTCGCTGGCCGGTCCCGCCGGCGCACCGCCCAACCCCAAGCCGCACTCCCACAAGTCCAACGCGCGCCCCGCCCCCGACGGCCTGGCCAAATCCGCCTCCAAGACTTCGGACGCGGTGCGCATGTCCGCCCTGGGCACGAGCAGCTACGACCGTGCCAACTTGACGGGGGCGTCCGGATCTCTGACCACTGGGTCGAGTGCGGCCGGGCGCTACCCGCGGGAGCCGCTCAACCCGCCCCCGAGCCCGGCGACCACGGCGCCCTCCAGCGCCGTTTCCCGCCACCGTCCCTACCGGCACTACCGCTTCATCAACCAACCCCCTCCCCCGACGCCGTGCTCCACGGACGTGTGCGACGAGTCAGACTGCGCGGGCTCGTACCCGCTGCTGGGCGCCGGCCTGTACCTGGAGGCCCCGCCGCCCACCCCCTGCCCCCCCTCTCCCCCCTCGCCCTCCTCCCGCTCCTCCACCTACTTCTCCCCGCTGCCCCCTCCCCCCTCCCCCGTCCCGCACTACAACTCCTAGCCGAGGGATAGTGCCGTGTTGGCGTGTCTTCCTTTTTGCTGACACTTGTACTCGTTGCCTCTTGATTTCATTATTTGTACTGTTGCAATACCTGCGTGTTCAAATGTCTAATCTTAAATATCGTAACTATTAAACTGAATCGTTTACACGAAGCAATGAGATTTTCATCCACATAATTCATAATATTGAGAAATACTTGTATGTAGTTGTTTTAAATTGTATTTAATATATAATAATACCAGTGTAAATTTATATTATCCACTGACACTTCGTGATGGAATTGCATTTTAAATTTATTATTAGATTAAAACCAATATTTTTAGCTTTTCCACTTTTTTATTTGACCAGCGACCGGGTTTCGTCGTTACCGACATCATCAGACCAGTCTGATGATGTCGGTAACGACGAAACCCGGTCGCTGGTCAAATAAAAAAGTGGAAAAGCTAAAAATATTGGTTTTAATCTAATAATAAAATACCAGTGTAAGACTCTTTAAATGGTCACAATTGCATAAACCCATAAATATCTTAGTTTAGATACGAGTATTACTTTAACTTTTCTTTTTTACATTTCTACTTAGAAGATACATTTTCATTTTGATATTTAGGTATTGTCACTAATTAATGTCGAGAGGTTACGTGTGCAACAGTAAATCGGTGGTTACTTACCATATTACACTGTATACCTGTTATAATACAATTTAATTAAAACAATGTATAGATTTTATAATCGTAATTTGTAAAACAATTGCCTATAATAAGTGCCTTTATGTGTAAATACTACTACAATAAGATATACATATATTATAATATGAAATAAGTTAATATTGAGATGACTTTATTTATAACGAATTTATTTTATTACTTTTAAAAAAGGTTTCATTTATTTTTACAATGAAATTAAAACATTTGAATTTTACACAATTTCATATGAATTTTTTAATCTATTTTTTTGCATTGGCTTAAGCAGCATTGGTACCAACTTTTCAAAAATACGCAATATTTTATAAACTTACAAGAATGCTGTTTTTTGACGAGTGATTTTTTTATTTGAAAGTTGAATGAAATTATTGTTTTATTTTTCATTTTATATATGTATTATTATATAGAGAATCTTTAAAAAAAACTTTATATGTAGAGAATGTTATATCCAATATTTCGCTTAGACTTTTTATTATTGCTTCACTTGCCTTGGAACTAATGGGTTAGTTAGAAACAAAAAAAACAATGAATAAATAAACTGCTCTGATGATTTTTCATAATTTGCACTATAAACTTAAAAATGGATCTGTTTAAAAAAAAAAAAATTGAGATTGAATACTGGTTTTTATAGGCAAAGTCAGCATATTTAAACATGTTATCAACCGAATGATCCATCTTTTTTTAAACATTTATATGACTTCGTTTTATTTTCTTTAATGCATAAGCAAATCTGTCTATGGAGGCATGTATGTACTATGTTTATTACGTCTGAATATTCATTATATCAACATTGATTTACCGATAATCCTTTTGGGCTTTGTTTTAAATAATAAGGCAAGCCCATTACCATTCCCAGTATATTAAGCACCCAGAAAGCATTATAAAGAAAAACAATATATTGTAATCAGCGTTAAAATATGCATTATGTAACTTTTGTAAGGAATGGCCATCACTTAGAAATAAAGAAAATGTTCATTATAATAAAATACATTTTATAAACGTTGTACCACAGATATCAACCATCACCAATAAGTACCATCACCATATAATGGCATGCCTAGTGTTTAATAATGATTATCGGAACTCATAGATACGTATAAATATAATAAGAATGATTGAGAATGTGCATATTTGCAAAATAATATACGTAGTAAATGCACATATAATACAACAAGAACGATTGGTAAAGTATATACACCAGTTTGGTATATTGTAGATAGGAAATCAACCGGCAATCCAACGAGTTTTATATAGGTAATGACCGATTAAACTTCCTTTTATATAATTTAACAGTTTGTGATAATTGTGTATTTTTAATCGTTTGATCCAGATTTGTTCATTTTTATTTGGTGTTGTTAGGGAAGCCAGGTTTATGGGCTTCTATGGAAGTACCACCACTGATATATACACTTAGAAAAAATAACTTTCCATGTGCAACTTACCTTGATGTGAAAAATAATAACCACATGTAGATTTTTTTTACAGTGTAGCTTTAAATGTAGGGAATTTGAAAGCAATTTTTTTTGCATGCATGAAAACAAATAATAAATCAAATATATATTTAAAAAAAATGGTAACAGGGAAGAAACAAATTTATTAAATAAATTACAGAGGTTTTTTTGTCATAAATATATTATGGATATGCTATTTTTTTTAAATAGTCTTGTTGAACTACCAAGTATCACCACCAGGTAGAAAATCCAGAATAGTGTAACACAGTTTTCACTGATGCTAAATTAGTAAATCAATTTTTGGTTTTCATACTTGAGCTGAAATAAATCAAATAACGGGATATAAAACTGCTTTATCTATGTGAATTGTTTTACTTATAACCATCATTATATCAACATGAAATGAATATGTATTTATTTTAGTTATAAATGCCACAGAATTGTATGTACGTTTATATGTATTGGATACATATATTTTATATAATATGTATTGTGTTGTTCATTGAGTATGTACTTAATTTATCAATATACTTGGAACAAATTAGATTTTAGAATATTTAGCGGTGGTTTTCAACTTAATCACTCCTCCGAATACTAATCAGCGAGAATAGGAAATAATCTAAATATCAAAGACCGCTGTTTTAAAGAATCGCATACATCAGCCGTTGAGAGGTAAAACATACTAATTAACAACTGTCATAATGTATAAGAATGTGTACTTTTGTATATCGTCTGCTGTACAAAGTTGAGTATCAAAAACTTTTTTTTTATAATAGTTTATTTTATCTTTATTTAATATTTTTTTTATCCATTTAGTAGCTGCATTAGATATACAGTTAAATTTCTTAAGAATCAATCATTCACTTCTCCAAATATGTTTTTTTTATTGCAGCTAGAACTTAGATACCCTTCATTTTAATAATAATATCTAATTTCTCTTTTGCTAACTTTTTATCAACTAATGCTCTAGAAATTCAACTAATAGAATGGATATTTTTAACTATTATGACAGTCAATTGTTATCCAAGAAATGTTAAAATCAGAGAATTTTGGAAGAACAAAGAAGTATAAAATTTACAAAAATCAGAAAATGTTTAAGTATACAGTGCAATAAAACAGAATGTATTCCTACATATATTCTGTGTTATACATTTTTAATGATCAGATTTTCACTGTGATTTATCGACTTGGAATTTAGAAGTAGGACTGTAGGACATGTTATACAAAATGCTTAATTCCACTAACAAAACTTCTTAAACCTCATCAATAAACATGCATGCAGAAATACTTTATGTATTTTTTCTCATTATTCTCATGGTTTCATCTGAATTTTCTTAACTTGTGTGTTTTACCAATAAGCTAGAGATAATGTCGTCGGTTCTATATCACCAGTCAACTTCTACAAATGACATTTTGATGCCAAAGGCTTCATTATCAGAGAAATATGTATACATAATTTTTATTTTATCTTTCAAACACTATTAAAATAGAAAATAAAAATAAAGTAATACATAAAAAAGATCAATATTTACACATCGATTACGCAGGATGTATATATATATATATATATATATATATATATATATATATATATATATATATATATATATATATATATATATATATATATATATATATATATATATATATATATATATTACAGGAACAACAATTATATATATGTACGCATATATATGGAATCGTTATTTGGCATTCAATACTGCAAATGTATAAATTACCATGAAGGGGTTTTAACTATTAAGATTGAGTTTTTGCATGTAAATTAAAAATTATCTTGATTAAAATCAATGATTAAAAGTTACGTAAACTTTGAAGTTCCGGATTATTTAATGTTATTTTTATTGAATATTGTGATGAAAAAATTGCAATGTATTTTTGCATTTTTTTTTTAGTAAATAAAGTAAATGATTTTTTTCTACATTCTAATTTGCGAAATTGGATCTTGAATCACGATTTCACTTTTCTATGTAGTCTATTTGAGCGATAACTTGGTGTGTATAACATTATGTATTTTTTTTTCTAACACTTAAATACCTCAGAAAATCCATACCGCTATAAGATAATACAACATAATAGTTATGTATTTAATAATTAAGCCTGAACAGAAAATTCTAAATAGTTTATTTGGATCTTAGAGTACATAATGATAATGGACTATTCGTAAGATTTTTTTTAGTTCCTTATCAATTGCCATGTTATATATGTTTTTCATTGCAAACTAAGACTGATTATAAGTAATAATCAAACATGTTTTTACGCACGGATGATTCATTGCCTTATATTTAAGATCCAATGTATACATATTATAATACATTTGTACAATAAATAAAATAAAATCACTTCTGATCTTTTTATTGAGAACCCTACCACAAAGCAAGCCAGCGCCTTCTATATCAAATAAAAGCCATAGCTTCAATTTGGGAACATCACATCAAGCACTTTTAGTAAACTAATTTTTTAAGATTTCTTTTTTTTAAAAATAAATTTAGGATGTTTGCACATTGTTAACAAAAGTTTTTTTTTATTCAAATAAAATTAATTTTTTTTTACCCATTATCTATTGTTGTCATATTTTTTTTTTACAAATGTAATTCAAATCTCGATTAATTCAAATTAATATTGAAAGGTGAACAATTATGAAAATATGACTTAGATCAAGGGTGGCCAACCCGCGGCCTGCTTGCTGTATGCGGCCCCCCGGGTGTCTACTTGCGGCCCGCGGAGCAAATCACGTATTTTTTCCTTTGGTGTACACAAAACCACCAAAAGAACATTCCATTGTGCGTAGTTCGTATAATATTCCATATATGGGAGAATTTCACTATCCTGGCAATTTCAAGACGCATAATGGCATCAAGTAGTAAAGACGTTGGACTAAAGAGGAGAAGAGTAACAGAAGACCTGAGAAGTTTTTAATACAGATGGACTATAAACTATTTTTTCGTGGAATTTAAAACAAAGCCAACAAGCCTGATATGCAATGATTCTGTTTCTATCTTGAAAAAGTATAACATTAAACGGCATTACGATGCTAAACATGCAAATAAGTTTAACCTAGTAAATATGTTTATATAATATATATGTATATGTATTTATCTTGTTTGCTTTGAATAATAAAATATATTTTTTTTACGGCCCAGTAGGAAATCTCATTTCTAAAATCTGGCCCGGCTACTGAAAATGTTGGCCACCCATGACTTCGATAGTCACTTGTAAAGTAAACTGCAAGAACAAGGATGGATATATTGGTAAATAATTAGGTAAACAATTATAAATCCAATACATCAAATGGTCAGAAGTGACAAATTCGACAATTGTGCTGTCAGTTATTTGGAAGTAAATATAAAATTATTTTTATGTAATTTTATATTGAAATTTATTGATGATGAAGACGGCAAGTATTGGAAATAAGAAGGATGTACTGAGCAGATATAATATCTAATTATATTATATTAGACATTTAGGGTACAAAAAAAGTTATTTAAACATGATCCGACTTATAAATAAGGTAGGTGATGGTGTGAATATTAATGAGCAATATCAACTTCTCAGGAGCAAACTGGATGATGCGATAATATGATGAGGGATGATTTAGTCATGTATCCCTTACTTCCATCTATTATGTGACTTGAGGCGGCTCGAAGTACTGTTGGAATGTAAAGTAGATTCTTCTTGAGCAGCCAATTCTTCATCCATTAAAAGTTCGAAATTCCCTAAAGCTTCGTGTGACGGAATCTTGTTCCAGCGTACACTGAAATTTTGTTAATTTGAATTATTTTCTTTAATACATTTTGTTAATTTTAATTAGTAATTTTTAAATACGTATAATACTTCTAATACTTACTCTGCAACTCCGTCTGGAGGCATTACAACTGATAGTATATTGTCAATCAATTTGTATTTTAATATCCTATCATTAACCGTAGTAGAGGTCAAAGACGGCGATGAATTTACCTTTAGGAAAAAAATAAACATGTAAAAATAGCTGACATGCTTAAAAAATTAAATATTACATATGTATTTTTTTTAAATACCTCTACAAGCCATGGCTTCAGACTATTGTCAATAATGATGTCGTATCCATAGCACTCAAAACAATGTCTGTAAAATGCCAACAGTTTCATACAGTGTAGTAAATAACTAATTGGTAAAGTTAAATATATTTTTAAAGTATCAAATTCATACCATTTGTATACGATAGTGAGTAATTGTGATAATGTGGGATGCATACCTGTCATTGGCCATCACGGGTGCAACTGCCTTTAGTGAGTGGACTATAAGCCACTGAATAGCAGAAAATAATTTTTCTGTTACAGTTTTCCCCCGCGTTCCCTCCAAATACAATCTCAAATTTTGAACACTCATTTTACCTCCGTGGAGACTATTGTACTCACCCTATCAAAGATAAATCTTCTATTAAATATAACGCGCTTTGCACACATGTCGAACTATTCTGTTTTGGGGTAAAGGGGATATATATTCAGATAGAAGTAGAGCATACAGGGTATCTATATACATTTTTAATTGATGTTTTACTTAATAAATACCACTATTTCTTAAAATCTACTGTGACACGTGTTTCGATGCATTCCGCATCATTTTCAAACACCGTATATGTAATTCCGCATCATTTTCAAAAACCGTATATGTAATTACCGTACGCTGTTTAAAAAAAGGTGCGGAATGCATCGAAACACGTGTCACTGTAGATTTTAAGAAATATGTAGTAGTATATGCTAAGTAAAATATTGATTAAAAATGGATAGATTTTACCACAAAGTGACTGCCGAATCAATTAATGAAATTATCGTTATACACTTAGTTATTCATCTGTTTATCTCAACAACAAGAAAAATATCTCACAGCACAAACTTACACATTAAGTTAAACTTAAATAAATGGCTTTAAATAAATGCATATATACTTGCCCCCTGTTTTTGAACGCTGACATTAGTGAGATGGACATACATGTTATCCAATTCTGTCAGACTTGTGTCATACTTTACTGTACAGAATCTGCAGAAACCGAGTTTAAATAAGTATGCTTTTAAAGGACGGAATGAAGTCACCAAAACATACAGGCGTAAATCAAACTTCTTTCCTCCGATCAATAATGGGTTATCAATATACCTGTTAAAAATTTTAGTGTAAAAAATAGCATATGTTATAGGTTCCTGTTACCTAAATATATTTATTCAATATATTTTGAACATATTTTGGAAATTATTGAATATATTTTGGAATATACGTTTTAAAATTTATGCTATAATATCACATTGTTAAATTAAAATAAACTGAAATACCTCGATATAACATAGCTCTCTTTAGCAAGTTGAGGATGAAATGGTGTTTTGGCTTCTCTTGACCATTTTCGTAATTTAGAGAGTTTGTTTATTAAAAATATTCCCGCACCTTGAGATTTACCACAAGGTTTCATTATCCACGTACTTTGCGGTGATTTTCTGTATTCTTCTACAAACATGTTATAATCTATAAAATAAATTATTATCATTTATTAGTATTATGAGCATCAGCGACAATTAATTGATCATCTTCAGGGAGCTAAATACACTTACCAGCTGGTAAAACAAATGTAATGGGTATGAAATCTAAGTGGACATATCTCGTTCCGAGTTGCCCATTTGGTAACACAACTTCCATCTTCTCAGCAAGTGTACTTCCATCACGTTCTAATTCTTTACGGTACCTTTTGATGTTTTTCACTAACAGATCTTTTCTTGATAATTCATAATGATTTGGGAAGTGGTTAATAATTCTGAAAATCGATTTAGTACATTGAAAATTATAGGAATGGAGAATTAGTTTTAAATATTATTTCTTTTGGTCCCTATTCGCACCTCGTGGGGCGTAAGGCACTGCAACGAATCGTGGTTTTCCCTTTAGGCATTGATTATGTAATATTCTTTTTCGATGAAAGTGACAATAAATCTAGGTGTTTAATTTTAATGATTCTTTATATTTTTATTAATATGCATTGTTAGGCTCTGGGCGTACAAGCAGTCACATCAGTCCTAGTATCAACTAAAATTGTACAACTTACTGATTGTCATTCATCCGATAGCCACTTTCCACACTGAAGAGACTACGTACAGTTTGCGTGCCGGCCCAATAAAAGTTCCATTCGTCATCAGGCCCAACTTGCGTCCAACCACGACGTTCAAAATTGTTTACCAGAACAGATTTGTCCAAATCTGTACAGAATGAAACCTTTGTACGTTCCGCTGCAGGACCAGGAATCCTGATGGATTAATATACACAAAATATTTTTTGATTAACACATTTCCGACACAGTGTGATTAAGACGCTGCGGATCGCTGGCGACGGGATTTGATAATTATGCACATATTGTTAAGACCAAAACAAATAAATTGGTACATAATTCATTCTATTTTGACTTTGAAATGAGGCTGGCCTCATACGCCGGCGCAGAAGGTAAAAATAACCTTTCCGTCCTTAAGCATCAATCGACCGAATGCGTAGAAATACCTTTCTCGTCCTTAGTGTGTTAAGTAATTCTGTAACAATTACAGTTGTACTTTTGTGTTTCAGTGCCTTGGTGTGGGCACCCTTTAATTAATCCTGAGTTTCATTCTGGGTAGAGTAACCATTCACATTACGTGTGCTTTTGCCATGTAATATTAATTATATTGTAACATGACAACATTGATGTCAGCCAATGGATACCCGCCATGATGCCTGGAGCACATGTACTAGAAAACAACCATTGGCAACCCGCACTTCTTGCCCGGATCGAGACCAATGTAGATCATACAAAAAATCGTATGGTGCTTATATTGGGAATAAACCTTGTGTTACAAACCATTGAGTATTTTTACTGACAAACACGACAGCTGTTACATAATTTATATTATTTATTATATTAGACACTGGATTATTCACTCTACGGATGAGATGTTAATATTATAGGTGTTTCATCTTGATATGAAACATTTATCATTCTTTTTTATATAAAAGAAGATGGAAGTCTGAGTATCTCAGAGTTTAGGACCTGGCATTTACGTATTGAGTAATCGCTTAAACCAGACAAATACCAGGTCGTAAGCCCTTGGATACTCAAGACTTCTATCTTCTTTCATATAAAAAGGAACGATACCTTTGACACACCTATAGTATTAAATATATTGTTGTGAATATTGTTTTACCGTGACAAAGCATTCATATTACCTGCCATATATAGTCGAGAGATTTGATGCCATGTTCTTTTTAGCTTCTGCGTTCATTATTTTATCTTATTGTTAAAAAAATAGTAATATCTGATGAAATAATAATCCACCTAGAAAAGGATTATACTTTTTGCTTTTATGATGCTTTTTAGATTACAGTTATTGAATTACCATAGTAACAATGGCAGTTACCATGGTAATAATATTTTAGCATGTAATTATGTTGGGGTCTTGGGCTAACCTAATTTTAATAATGCTTGCAGCACATGTCAGTTTTTTGGATTCAGAATCTGAATGACACAAAACTTATACAAAAACTTTGTACATGTTTTTTTTCTGAATGGAAAACATACCAAATTTGGGATTCTGATATGTTTGAATCTTTTACTTACTAAAATGCAGTTTTTCAATGAGAAAATTTCGTTAATGATTTTTTAAATTTATTGTGACTTATCATCCACACCACTTCTACACAGTGATAGGCAGAGAGGATAGAAAGCCATACCACTTTGTCTTTACAAACATTCTTTACCTATTCTACATTCATGCATCTCCTCATATATACCCGTCGCTTATTTTGATTTCTTACCTATCCGCTTTTATGTATTTGATCATGCCAAGAAATCCCCTGTCGTTTTCGGCTTTTATTTTCACATACATTCGCCTCATATATATTTGTTTTAAAATTCTTTCCTCACCCATTTGTTCCACATGTCCGAATTATCTTAACACACCTTTCTTCATTGATAATGCTTATATCAGTCATGTATTCTTTCCTTTTCTCATCATTCAAACGTCTGATAATTTTTATAAATTATTTACACCATATTTTTTACTGATATTATTATATAATCAAAGGAAATATATTAAAAAAACATTTTAAAAACTATATTTCTTTTGAGAGACCGTATCCTATACACTATACCAAATTTGAAAAATAGCATACTGTAATTATTAATTGTCCTGTCAGTCTAAAAAAGTTATGTCAAGCCTATACATAATCCTTCTAAACACAGGACAAGATAAAAAAAATGTAGTGATTAAATGATTTTTTTTTTAAAAGAAAAGAGAAATATTTGCGTTTTTATTATTTACAAAAATACTTCAATTTTATACTATTTCTGTAAGCCTATAAGCGGCTCATTATTAGAAATAGGTATCAACTTGTGGTAGAGTGAGTTCGAACCGAGAAACTCTGACTCAAGAGTCCACGACACTAACCACGGAACCACAACCGGACACATATAAGGAGTCATACATATATAAGGAGTCACCAGCAAAGCCTCTATTTTTAGAGGCTGTCTCCAGGTAGGACAGTAAGCATGGGGAATGTTAATGTGAAAAATACATGACACACACTAAGACAAATTGAAAATAAATATTTTTAAAAATCATTTTGAAATTTGCCAGTCTGGCAGTCGAGTGTACCCACATCACATCAGCTGTTTTTATTAAACAGGTATTTAATGTTTTCCAAACCTGCCAGTAAATAAATAAATTTATTTTTACTTTTTCAAAATTTATGAAATCAAAATATAAGCAACCAATTCATGTTGCTATAAGTGGTAGATGTATTTCCAATTTCGTTTTACACTTTGGACAAACTCTTGTTACATTGGCGCAAGTATCGCTTTTTTATTGAAAAATAAATGTTTTATTAATACCAAAATGTATATGTAAAAAAATAGGTTGGTTCTAATTTCGACTAGTCTACAGATAACTTGCAATCAAAATGTGCACATGGTATTTTTCAATACTATTTACATAATGTTATAGGAAATCATTTCATTACTTGAATCGGCAGTATGTACAGATCAGCTGTTGTATCAGTTATGTAATTAAATTTTGCTTTTTACATAATGTTTATGCGACTTGCACATCAATACTTACAGGATTTCCTCAAAGATTTTATTATTGAGTTATTAAAAAATTAAAATAAATGAAAATCTACTAGATCAATAACAATAACAAAAAAACAAGTCGGGTTAAAATTTATTTAATCAAGATCTAAATAAAACTAAAACATATTAAAAATAAGTGCACTGGGATTTGTAAATATCATTTTAGAATGAATACCAGCCGGGAAGGCCGGGTCTATCTTTACATTTCTCTAGATATTTTCGGTACATTAGTTTGTTTTCATCCAGTGACTTATCAGCTTCTTCTCTCTTTGTATCAGCATCGGAGTACATCTCAGGAAATACAAACTTATGCTCTCGAGGCTGCAAATATGAAAAAGGTGTTGAATAAGTTTATTGTTAGAAAAAATAATATTAGTTATTCTGTGAATTTACACTTATACAAGCACAGACATACACCAATAATATTTACAATTAAAAAAATGGTGTTCAGTTCACATTGGTTAAATACCGACCACTTACTCTAGTAAATATGAGTTAGTCATAATTTTTATGTACAATCATATCGGACTTAATTATAAATATTTCTAAGATGTGACAACTTTATAGTATTTAATAAAATTGACATTACGTGGATGGAAAAATTACAATTTAAAAATAAATTTTATTAGTTTTATATTAATTTCATCTGCGCTATTGCACAAATCATGTTAAGAAACAAAGCAATGGAGTTTGATAGAACTGATAATATAAGAAATGATAATATGTAGTGATAAGGTCATATTGCTCACTCCTTTCAACAACGTCATATATCAAAAATCGACAATTTTCAGTTGGGCCTATTTTCGGAATGCCCAAAAAATGTACTATATCTCAGCAAAAGCGGGATATTTTTATCTTAATATTTACCCGCTACAGGGCATAAAGTGTTGTTTTTTTTAATTTTGAAGAAAAGGTATTGTTTAATTATTTTTTAAAAATAGACTGAATATTTTTCAAATGGAGAAAATACCTTCAGGTTTTACCTAAAAAAAATCTGTTGCACAGTAAAAAGTTCAATAAGTGGCTTGATATTTATTTTTAATACATTTTACTATATTCTTAAACTTTAAAAACGATCTCCTGAAAAATCAAGTTTTTTGATATATGACGTTGATAGGAGTGAGCAATATTATTGTAGGCATAGATAAACAGATGGGTAAATAAGCACCCCAATTCAAACTCACCAGGGTAACATGTGCTATTTTCATATCATCATCTTTGATGATGTAGGCTCTACCTGGAGCTTTTTTTAATTCTCCCGCAGCTATTCTGGTCCGCACCTCTTTAACAGGTATTTTGTAAATCTTTTCCAGGTATTGTCGAATATCCATTCTGGTCATTTCCATTGAGCACGCAAAAGTGACTATGTTTTCAGGTTGTTTATGGATCGGTCTAATTAATTTCATCCAAAAATTTGGCAGAAATACTCGTAATTGTGGGTTACCTCTTTGGTACAATGGATACCTGAAACAAAACACATTTGATTTATATTTTTATACAATAGATTCATATAGAAATATGATTTAGAATATATTATTGATTAATTTACATTGAAACTAGGATACGAGTGAAATAAAACAGACATTCTAACATGAAACTGTATCATAGACAAAATATATTTGCATTTGAAATTTTCATCCTAGTAAGGGTGAAGAGATTTCCTCTGTACTCGGACACTTTTTTATATCCTGTTTTGCAAACAAGTTCGAAGTCATTATTCTGCTCATTTTTTATACAAAAGCCCTCTTGGTTTATTTTCTTAGTGAATAAATACACATTATCATTAAAATCTTTTTTTGTTTCACGTTGATACAATATTAATAAATATTTCTTGATACACTGTTGTAAAATCCATAATGGAATTTCATCAAGAGTAATAAATTTGTTTTTTTTTCATGATAATTATAAGCACGACTTAAAATTCGATACAAAATTAAATATTTTTCTTTTTCACGGGAATATAAATTAATTTTAACTAAACAAATAAATTAAAAATTAAGTTTAAAATTACCATCGTGTAGACATTTTATGATAATATTTATACAAAAAAATATATCAATTATTCCTACACTTTACCGAATCGTAAGAGACCGAACCTAACCTCAAATTCATTGACATTTCAGTGTTGCCCAATTAAAATCTTAAACGAATAAGCCTTGCGCACACGTCACGTTGCTAATTAGTTTTTCGAATTATAATCACATAAAAAAAATTCTCACACTGTATAATTTCTTAAAAGGTTTATTTATTTATTTAACTGATGTGTGCGACAATGTTCACAATCAACGATAATATCGTAGACTATGAAGACCCTTTTTTAAAAAAATGTAATGAATCAACGGACATAAAACAAATTTATGAGGCAAATGTAGTTGGAAAAAGAAGCAGAGGAAGACAAAGAAAAACTTGGCACAATCAGGTTTATCAAATACTTGAAAGCGGCCAGGTCAGGAGTCGAAAAAATCAGCGGGTACATATGAGATGAGGTGAAGAATGTTTGCAATGACAGGGTGGTGTGGCGTTCTATTCTCTCTGCCTACCTCTGCGATGAAGCAGCGTGATGGTTAGTTAGTTAGTTATAAAGAATCATATGCAGATCTTCTTGGTCGGTAGGTAGCATGTTAATGTCTTTTATCCGCCGGATTTCATACCTCCGTCTGAATATAGTGGAACCTCCCACAAAAGGAATAATTCGTTCTATAATCTTACTCTTATGTGAATCACTTGTTAAGTGAAACAATTTTTTCCATATAAATTAATGTAAAATGTCAATTTTTTTTAATTGGTGAATGTTACACGTGTGTAAAGTGATCACTTAAACCAGCCTATTATTTTGGTTTTGGCCAATTAGTGTGGTTGTAATAATGGGTAGAATTGGTGAATGTTACACGTGTGTAAAGTGATCACTTAAACCAGCCTATGACGGTCGTCAGCCCCGTAAATGCCCAGACTTCCATATTCTTCTTCATCTTTGATGAGATGTCAAAAAATAATATGAAAATAACTCCTGTAATTGGAGATAATCCAGATTTTGTGAACAAGTATTTGGACACACTCAAAATGTTGTATTATTTTATTGAATACAAATTCATATTAAGTTGAGACACCTATTATATTGACATATCACCCGTAGGGTGAATAAGCTAGTGCCTGATATAATAATAGCAGTAATATTGTTAATAATCAACCGGTAAAATAAAAGTATCTAAAAAAAGCTAATGTTTATATCAGACTGTCTCCTAAAAAATCAATGTGAACTAATACGGAATGAATCTCACCTATGTTTAAAGGAGCAAGCTACATAACTACTTTACAAATTTCTCAACTGATGGCACTTCAATCAGCCATACTTCCGAATGTATTAAATAATGCTAACGTGGAAGGTATCCGAGACCGTTGCATATCTCGCTCACTCCTTTCAACAACGCCATATATCAAATTCGTCAATTTTCAGTTGTGCATGTTTTCGGAATGCCCAGAAAATGTACTGTATCCCAGCAAAAGCAGCATATTTTTAACTTAATATTTACCCGCTATGGGGCAGAAAATCTTGTTTTTGCATTTTGAAGAAAAGGTATTGTTTTATTATTTCTTTAAATATACTAAATATTTTTCAAATGAAGAAAAAACATTCAGGTTTTACCTGAAAAGATCTATTGCACAGTAAAAAGTTCAATAAGTGGCTTGATATTTATTTTTAATACATTTGATTATATTTATAAACTTTAAAAACGATCTCCTGAAAAATCATGTTTTTTGAAATATGACGTTGTTGAAAGGAGTGAGCGATATATAGGTTTAAAAATTAATCAAATATGGATGTTAAAAAATGGGCAGAATGGTGATCGTTATAAGTGTATAAGATGATTGCTTCAGCCAGACAAATGTCAGGTTGTAAGTCCTGGGATACTCAGACTGTCATCTTCTTTCATATATGTAAAAAGAACGATGGATGTTTCATACCAAAACACCTATAATAATGCATACTAATTCTTCTAGGAGTTTTGAGTCCAATCAAAATACTTATAAGATTATATTGATAAAACCGTTTTAAACTTACAAGACAAATTAAGTATCCTTCATAACGAGGCATTTGAAATTCTATCTAAATATTTTGTAATCCTTGTGTTTTCACTGAATAATGATAGTAATTCTTCGAGAGAGGGGGTATTTGTATGAATAAGGATCATTGTGTTGTAAGACAAATAAACATAATATTTCTAAACATTTTTAAAAGCAAGTACTTTTTTTACACCTTTTTTTCTTCATGTACGTAGGGCACACCCTTATTTTTTTAACCCTTATCTGCACCCGATGGTGCGTAGGGTACAACATCTTGATTGTTAATTGCTTCAAGGCAAGATGATCAGCCCTGCGCTTCTTGTACCAGTCCAGGGTGAAATGAAATAAATATGAGAGGGAAAATCAACCCGTATTTAGTTTATTTATTGGGTATCTGGAGGAAAAAAATAGCGAATGTAAATATGAAATATGTTTTATGCACAATTGAGGAATATTAAACAAAAGCATTATATGATTAGTTGAATTATAAAATTCGCTTTTATTCATAAAATGTAAAAGTATTGTTATTGGTTGAAGTTAATTCTTTATATAAAAAGATGAGTAGCATGTAGAAATTAATTACAGATGAAAAAAGGGCAGAATGGATGGTTTGATTTACCTAAATATGTTACTACATATACAAACAATTTTCATTTTAAAAGTACCTTAATTCACGCAACAAAAAAGGCTTATTCACATTAAGTCATGTATAAAAATATTACAGGCACCATTAGGTTATTATGGGTTTATTTATTGGAATAATATTTAGTTTTGGGTAGGTACCCCAATTTTGACAAATTTATTAATTGTCACATTCACTTGCAATCAATTAACACGGTTTTGGCTTAGAAGTAAATTTAGATTGGAAATTAAGCTTTATATATACATATATTTTAAAATTCCTTTCCTAGTTTTTATTATTCAAATTAAATTGAAAAAGAGTCATATTAAAAGTATTCAAACAAATACAATCAAAGGTAAAGTTTGATTTCTTTACAATTCCTGATTACCCATTTAAATATTTATTATGACTAGGAAATACTAAGCACGATATTATTATCTAATGAAAAAGTTTTTAACCACTACATAAATACTAATTTACTTTATTGTGGTTTAGAAATAAAAATAATATTAAGACATTTTTTTATGGTATAGTACCTACCACACTTCATTATAGAACAAATTTCATGTTTTTTAAGAGCTACGTTAATTCTAAAACATTACGAGGTAAAAGATACTAAGTGTAAATAAACCCAAATTAACATTATTATTACTTTAAAAAAACCTTTCATTCGAAATTTATTGATTAAAAAAACACACAATAAACTCAATTGTGATGATTTTTATTACGAGGGATTGATCCACCTTCTCTTAGTAAAACACATTCACTGTAAGCTTATATTCTCACTTATGCATATAATAATAACAGAAAAAGCTAATCATATTTAAATGCCACAGTGACACAGGAAACTAGGATTGTATTTGTTAAAAAAAATTATAATTTCACCAAAACAACCCAAAATCTCATGATTTCCAAAAATTAGGATTCTGTTGCAATCTTCTCTCAAAGTTTTGATACCAGGTTTGGAGGGTATTCAAAGGTACAAATATAACCCCTGGTGAGGGTTGCATATCGGCTTGCGTCACGGCAAAACTTGCAGTAAAATTCATAAAATTTTCCAGCATTTTCTGCCCGAATGATAAATATGAATTGGTAGACACCTGAAAATATAGCGATATAAAATATTACTGATATTATAATCTAATGTAACGGAGAGAAAATAACACAAAATATTATAATATACTAACCGTAGCGGGAACTTGCAGCTGCGCATTTATTTCAGGTTCAATTGATACACCTATTTGAGCATTGTGACAAATTTGCTGTTGTCCAAATGTACTCATGAAGCCACTGTCACCTACTAAAATAAAATAAAAATGAAACATAAGAACTTACTCTTGCTTACTCAATCCAACATAGATGGCTGTTGTGAACTCATATGTACTGTGTCATGATATTGATCAATATATCTAGGAGTTCTGAAAATTTGAGTAGTAAGGTCAAATCATGGGTAGAATGGTGAATGTATGCATACTTGCTAAATAAGCATAGCACTAAAACGGTTAATTTCAGTTCATATGGGGAAAATTGTTTTTATATTTGTCAGTTTCTTTGGGAACAGATTATTGAGGAACATAGGGGTTTCACTGTACTTGTTAGATAAAACTTTGTTAAACAGGTGAAAATTCGACTAAATTATTATTGTTTGTATTGTATTTTTACTTTACCGGCTAAATCACTGAGTTTTTTCAATGATGATATTTTATATATAGCCGATGGTTTAAGGTTGGAAATGTGTCCTAAGAGTTGCCAATTAGGAGGAGCATTTGGATCAGGCCAGCTGTAGTAAACTGAAATAAATAGATCAGACATTAGAGCACATAAATGGATTAAGGTATTGTTAAGATACTATGTGATGACAGATTTGTTTGAACCACATAGAGCACCACTTCCCATTGACACGGTGTCAACTTGATCAAATTATTTGAAGAGAAGCTTATAAGCTTGTGCTCCAGATTTATCGATCTAGGAACGGAATGTATTTGATGGATGTAGATGACGGGAGTGACGGAACAAGTGAAGTGAAGGAAGGTATATACAGATTCTAAGTAAAGCTATCTGCAGGCGGTTTTCTGCTTATTTTATTGGTGTTGCTAGTAGCCGGATAAATAAGCACCACAATACAATGAACACTTACCCATTCCAACAGTACCATCCGGAAGAGCAACTGACCCGGTGAGGAACACTACAACATGATTTATATTATCAGCATCTGTTATTGTAGTGAGAAATTTTGTATCTCCAACTTGTGAAAAATCAGTTTGGACCTGAAACCAACCATTATTTATAAATTTCTTTTCCTAATCTTTATCCACGCCCGGTGCTGCATAGTGCACCACATTGTATCGATGCAGTATTGGTTGTTAATTATTTTAAGGCAAGGTAATAACCCTGCACTTCAGGTTTGGATGTGGAATATATTTTATGGGATAAAATAACTTATCGCTCACTCCTTTCAAGAACGTCATAAATAAAAAATCATCAATTTTCAGTTGTGCATGTTTTTGGAATGCCCAGAAAATGTACTATATCCCAGCAAAAGCGGCATATTTTTAACTTTATTTACCCGCTACAGGGCAGAAAGTGTTGTTTTTGCATTTTGAAGAAAAGTGTAGGCGTCTAGCTACACCGCCAAATTGGCACCGCTGAAAAATACAAACATGGCGAATTCGCTACGGAGATTCCCGAACGAAATCAACGATCGCGGCGAGCCGAGAAGAAAAGGACGAGGCCACCTACACCGTTTGGTCCGAACGGACGTGTTTGTCTAGCTTCACATTTTTACTTCCATAGTTCATAAATTCATTAGATTAAGTATTTTTAGTAATTATCAAGAGTAATTGTAGTGTACGAGCTTATATAAATAAACGATCTGTAAGTAAGAATTCTTTAATTATCCTTTTCTGGCTTCCCTTTTCAATAACCAACACGTGATTCTTTCACGTGGCATCAGACAATAACAACAAGCTATAAATGGCTACCTCAACGTAGCAACCGCTACACACACACACGAGGTGACTAAATTGGTGACCCCAGCCGTTCTTAGGTCGCTATATTGGTGACCCCCGACGTTCCCGGTTGGCCAAAAAAGGTATTGTTTAATTTTTTTTTTTTAAAATACTAAATATTTTTCAAATGGAGAAAAAACCTTCAGGTTTTACCTTAAAAGATCTGTTGCACAGTAAAAAGTTCAATAAGTGGCTTGATATTTATTTTTAATACATTTGATTATATTTATAAACTTTAAAAACGATCTCCTGAAAAATCAAGTTTTTTGATTTATGACGTTCTTGAAAGGAGTGAGCGTTATGTGAAAAAACTCAAGGTGAAAAACATTAATACTTCATGGAAACGGAAATGGAGAAGGAAAAGTAGGCAGGAAAGAATAACAGCAACAATGGTTAGGGCAAGTCAGTGTTGCATACCCACAAGTTTGTATAAGTTACACATTGCTAATGTTACACTTTGTCTACCCTGAACTCTATCTTAGCCGCAGGACCGATCATCTTGTCTTCATGTAATTAACGATCGAGATAAGACTTTGCCGATGAGATATATGCCCTATGCACAATTGGGTGTAGATGAGGGTCAGTAGAAAAAGAAGAAAAATGTGTATGAATCCTTTGGGAGAAAATTTAATTGAAATTTATTTTTATTTTATTTTATTTATTCGGGAATTGTACAGCTTACATATAAAAAAAAGATATAATAAACAATAGTTACATTAACAATAATAAACATTACATTACATTAACAAAAAATAGTTACGTTAAAAAAAAAGCCAATTAAACAATTCCACGATTATGTTATAAAACTATTAAAAAACATTCAGAGATTTAAAAAAAGGGTATGATATAAAATAATAGATTTAGCAGGAAGGAGAAGGACTTATATTCATATTTAATTTATTATTTGCGAATTTCTTCTAACCAAAATCAACTGCAGCTCTTAATAACGACAGTGTGTGTGCAATGAGATTTTTGTATTGAAACTGCCGAATGGCAAACTTTGGCAGCTTGAAGCAGTTGCCCATTGACTGCTTCAAGTTATGAAATTGCCAAAATAATTGAAACATCCCTAATATTGTGAAGCTGAGTATTAACATGTAGTGTACAAATTGAACATAATTTGAATGAATTCAATGTAGAAAGATAATGCATATTAAATTACTGTTATATACCATTTATTGATTTTTTAATTATTCCTTGGAATAATGTTTGTCTGGGACCCTTTCGATTTTTGCAGGTCTGACCTTGACGGGGTTAAAATAATATTATTGGCTGTTTTTTCTATGTAGGGGTTTTATGCTATTGGTTGTTTTTTTGCTTAAATAATCCTAAAAACATCGATAAAATAATTACTTATAGATTTTTAACTAAGGTGTGTTAACATAAAATAACGATTGATATTGGAAACAGTGTTTCGTGTATTTTAATACCTTTTAAGTAATTACTCATATTTATAAAGTTAATGAGAAGGATGTTGGCTCATTCAAACAAATATGTATTAGGAAAATACGGGAGATATAATGCATTAAAATAAAAAGAGATATGCAAAAAAATGAACAATAATTAAATAAAAATTAAACATCTAATACAGCATTTTACAGTGTATTTTGTTAAAACAATGTGAAGATACAATAACAAAACAGATTGGTTATATTTTAGATGTCGGTATACAAAAATTAAGATCCTTACCAAGCGGCCCGAAACTATCACTCCCAACATATTAGACATTTTGTTAATTAATATAACATATGAATTTCAGCCAAATAGAAATATTAAAACAGTAAAGCGGTGTCTCAATGATATAAAAAACTTCGAAGATTTCTATCGAATGTTCGAAACTACCCCATCTGACATTCAATAAACAAAATCAAAGATAAAAATAAAAGTACTTGTCTTTTTTTCTCTGGTTTGAGTTACGTTCGTAAACATCAATCGAGAATTGGTGCAAATCACAGCCTACTGCCGTGCTAGATCATTGGAAAATATTTTTTTTACTAAAATCCACCTATAATGGACGTGCCTTTTGTTGAGGACATCAGAGGCCATCGTTTTTATATCCGATTTTATGAACTGAATCACTGAATAAGAATTTCACCTTATACACATATTATATATTTTTTCTTATTATATTTTTTAAATTTACAAAATAAAATAAAATACTTATATCTAATTTTGATGATACTTTATTACACTCTGTATCTAGGATGCCAAACCGGTTGATCGCAAAGAAATTGGTCGATTCCGAAACCTTTCGTGAATTTGGGAAAAATATATACAATATATTATTTTTGTAATTATTGAATATGCGGCGTACGGTTGAACTGTCACTTATTTGCCGTTGAGAGTTTTCCCATTTTCTGCATCCCTTATAAGAATCCTGTTAGAAGTCAATCTCAAAACATTAATTGAAATGTAGCTCCCAGTTCAGAAAAACAAGGCATCCTCGTTCCACACTCTCACTTCTACATAATATTATTCACAATATAAGTGCACCAAAATACGCGTGTGTTTTTGCCTAGAATTTTCACTCATGAATTAAATTATTTCATTACATATTTCAGAGTCACTTGGACGTTAGGTAATTTAAAAAAAAAAAACAAAATACTTCCTCTAGAACTTCATTTACCTTTTCGATCATAGTCAACTATCGCTCTCTGATAAATTTCAAAAACGTCTTTGAAACCCTAACTGTCCATCACATCATCCCTTCCTTGGAATCTCTCATGACCGAATCTATCATAAGTTCACTTGGTTAACGAGCTCGTATTAATTTATAAACGTGTTATTTCCTATCCCTTATTAGTAAGTGACGGCGAGCAAAATTTTGTTAGATTATGTGGTGGATCTTCCTCCTCTCAACTCATTTCTCGATCTACTTCCTGTCATTTTAGCTATTCCATCAATTTACGTTATCAACGATATGCAAAATTGTAATTATTTTATCTATTGTATGTTATACTGCAACTCTTACTTCTCGCTTATGAGTGTGTACAAGCACTGTATGCCCACAAATTTTAAATAGCGCTGCCTTGGAAACTATTGTTTTTATAGTAATAAAGCCGTCGAATTGTATAAGTTTTATAAATAAATAAATCTCATGGTACACTTTTTGCATTCCTATTGATTCTTTGTATATGGCACCTAAACTTCAGGGTAGGAAAATAATATTGAATGTACAGCGCAGACGCGAATAACGATTGAAAAGTCGTCAGAAATTCTGTCTAGACATATACAGTAAGGGTTGGTTGGGGTGATTATAAAACCGAGCATAATATTGTCGTGTTAAGATATTACATTTTGAAAATAAATACTGAAACTACCTGAGCATGAGTCTAATACGTCAAAACTATGATGCTAGTTGCGAAGAGGACATAAATAAGCAAATAAATATGGAGTTATATGCAAGTTACGTTTACTTATCGCTGGTAAATTTTATTTTATTTAATTTATTTATGGTTCACAAACAATAAAAAAACATATTACAAGAAATGAAATACAGTGCAATACAAATTGTTCGAATGTTTTTCATCAATTAGATGAGAACACAACAAATTTACAGAAACAAATAAAGGTGCAGGTTAAATACATATATAAAGAATAGCAATTTGATTCGGAAACGATTTAAATAACTAATTATTTTTTAATTGCTTCGTAAGTAGATGAGAATATACATAAACTTTTTAAGGCAAAAATATGTGGGAGGTTGTCGGTAGTTGGGACTTGGGACTTGGACTCCGAATAATTAGGATTTTTTTTATACATCATATCACATTGTTTTTACAGCAATTATTAAAAATTGATAAAATACATTTCCCCGTTCTTAAATAAAAATGCGTTATAAAGTATCGTATTACGATATATTTTAAATAGATGATCTTCTTCTAAAACCCTTTTGCATATTAAACGAGTTGTAAATGGTAAAAACAATGAATATTCGTTTTATCGTTTTAATTTAATTTTTATTTTCAGGCGTATTATATGGATAGGACAGATATTGCACTTCCCGGATTCTATAAATATTTCAAGAAAGCTTCCGACGAAGAAAGAGAGCACGCAATGAAATTTATGAAATATCAAAACAAACGAGGTGGGCGCATAGTTCTCTCGGATATTATTGCACCAGATAAGAACGAGTGGGTAAATGTTACCGATGCAATGACGGCAGCATTAGATTTAGAGAAAAAAGTTAACGAGGTATTTATCGCCTTTTTTGAGAAGATTTTTATTATGATTATAATATTATCTTATTTCAATATTGTTAATGAACTGTATGTTTTCAGAGTTTACTTGAAATTCACAAGAATGCATCAGATAAATGTGATGCTCATCTTTGCGACTTCCTCGAATCAGAATTTCTGCAGGAGCAAGTAGAGTCGATCAAAGAAATATCAGATCACGTTACGAATCTACAACGAGTTGGAGAAGGATTGGGCGTCTACATGTTTGATAAAAATATTGATAAGGACTAAACATGTAGATTACATTGCTAATAATATGCTATACTGTATACCATATATTTATTTAAAATCAATTATTAACAATATTTTAGGATTGCTTAAATAATTGTTCAGAAATTTTGGCTTGAATCTCTCTTATAAAAAATCTCTACAAAGGCAAATATGCTTATTCATGCAAGAATATGGCTGTCTGGGATTTATAGGGCATACGATCTGCCATTGGCTGGTATAAGTAATAATTTTATACATTTAGTAACTTTCACTACTGTACAACTTATTCACAACCATATTATTCAAATTTTGGATAAATGTGTATATGTTGAGAGTGTCAATTAAGTATTTAAAGAAGTCAAATTAAAAGAATTATGTTAAAAATATGCATTTTATTTTTTAAAGAAATGCTTTATTGTATTTTGTATAAATTCTAAATTCACAAACAAGTAACATTTATATTTACATAAATTGCATATCTTTTATAATAAAATATATCAGTTTATTCATAACACGGATTTCGAAAATTCTTTTTCCAGTTCCAAGTCGAAAATGAACATATTGGTTTCATTATTTCCTAATCTGCGTATTTTGGTTATTAAATTTGACAAAGTATTTATAGATTTTATTTGTTCAGTCATAAATTCATTGATTATGTAGTCAGCACAGTGGTAATCTTTGTGTTTTTCGGCGATTTGAATTAAATTTTCCAGTTTCTAAAAATAAAGTTTTTAACATGACAACTGTTTATAAATAAATATTACAAAAAAAATACAATTAAAAAATGCATACTTTCGTTATATCAATTTCCATTCGTAACGCTTTTTCAAAATATTGAAGGATATTAGTATCTTTAAAGCACTGTGATTGTAAATTTTGAATAATCACAGAACCTCCTCTTAAAAGTTGATATTTTATTAAATTATTAGCATGTTGTACTTCTTCCTTGTACATCTCAATAAAAAAATGATAGCATCCAGTTCGAGCTACATTTACATTTCCAAAAATGCTAGCAATGGCCAAATATGTTTGACTTGCATTTTGTTCATGATTGATTTGAACGTTAATTTCGTTTTCAAGATCAGGATGGTATTTATATTTTCCAAAAGAACACACGTTTTTAGAATCACAATGTTTTGATCTGAATATGTTATATAACTGTCCCTTCTTACTTACGATATTCGGAAGAGCTTTACGATAAATTTTATTAAACTCAATAATTTTTCCTAAATATTTACAATTAGAAATTAAATTAGTAATTATAACTGTCATCGCAAACAAAAATTTTATAAAATGTCAAAACAATGTTCTTTTCTAAAATAAAATTGAAATTAGAAATATCGACGAGAGTATTATTGAAGCTTCGGCTAAGAATGTTTCTTTTAAGTACGTTGTATTGTAGTACATAAGTTATAAGATGTATAAAGCGATACAAGATATTCTATCGTCATTATCCAGTAAAATGTAAAAATAGTTAAAAAGAATCCATGTTGAAAAATGGCGTTTTTCCATTATATTTATTTTTGCATCGTCGCCATGAGACATTTAGTATATATATTGATAACGATCCTTCTAAGAGAATAATCCAGTAACTATATGTGTTTTTATAAAAAAATAAACATAGTAATAATATCGTTATTGGATTTTTTTAGAAAAAAATGTTCAATGAGGTAAACATCCTTTGAAATGTTGGTATCGTGCATTTTTTTAAGCGCTTTAGTTATCATCCTTTTTAATTTTCAAATACATTTATTAAATTATTCCTTTAGCACTGCCTCCCAAAAGCAAACTATTTATAGTGCTGGGAGAGGGCTTTATATAGGGTCTAATACTGAGGTTACAAAAATGCATTAAAAATAATGTCTTATAATGGGACATACACTAAAGTGTAATGTAAATTTATATGTTTGCATTTTAAATGGGATGTATATTAAAAAAGGTATTAATTACTTCAATAACATTTATTATTCTTCTTCTTACCCTTATCCGCACCTAATGGTGCATTGGTGCATCGTATAGAAGCAGTGTTTTCTTGATCGTATACACGAAGGAAAGGTGATAAAGCCTTGTGATTTAGATACCAGTACCGGGTCATAATAAATATTAGACTGAAAAATCGCTAATATTTAATTTATGGTGGCCTAGCGCGCTAACCACTAAACTATGGAGGCAGATATTACATTTAGGTACAGTACTAAAATATAAAAATTGATTTGAAATCATAGATTAAATTTCAAAATAACAGTACCATATTATGATTTATGCACCTTTTCGTACAAAAAAATACTAAGTACATTTTTTTTGTTTAGCTTTGATTCAAAATCAAAATTTTTACCCAAAATTATCATGACTCGCAATTTGCTATCAGCAGGTAGGTAAGTACGGTAAGGTACGTTTATCCGGAAATGTCTTTTTGTAGGTACCTACCTAATGTGAGCAGCTGAGATCAAAACCTGCTTTCATTGTGTGGATTTATTAGTTACGTACAATTGGTAATGCTGGTTGTCATTGTGTTACTTTGTGAGTGACATGTTTGTTCGTGTTAGCGATGAAGAAAATTGTTTATATTTCTTCCTTATTTGATCAAAATTAAAATGGCCCTTTATTAAGAGTTGAACAAAAATTTATAGGATCGATGGATTAAGAAGTTTTAAGCAAATACCTTTTTACTTTTTTAATTTAATATATCATAACAATGGACGTGGACGGAGGTCCCCTCAACTCTCAACAGACTGATTTAGAGCAGAGCTTACTGCAAGAATTTAGTCGAATGGGGACGACAGATAAAGAAGATCTTATTAATCAAATGCAGAAGCTTTTAGGACCAGGTTTAAACCATACCACTGCGAGTTTCTTCCTTGACATGAATAATTGGTAGGTACTTTGTTTATTTTTACGCTTCAACGTCACAATAAAATCGTATTTTTATTTCACCATTATTGAGATAATGACCTTAATTATATGTTATTATGATTAACTCATTAAAACGCATACTAATATTAATAATCTTAAAGGAACTGAAATGACCATTAACGAATCCTATTTTTGTTTCGTTTTGGACACTTTATTATTAAACCACAAATATTTGTTTAAATTACATTTTTATAATCTAGTACATTATTAGTGTAAACCTGCATAGTTCAGATTAATCATTGAATTAGCGAGTAGTTTTAATTTCATATATTATACAAGGTTACAATATAGGGATAACCTCAAATATGTACATTTGCCATTACTTTTTTTATTTCCCGTAAATTTACAATCAATTAGAATAAGTAGTGTAAAGTTCAAAATGAAACAAAGATATCTTTTCTTTAACTAAGCAGGGGGGAATTATGATCTCTGTCAATATAGCATCCTGTCGGTAAGTTTGAATTTTCTGTTGACCTCCGTTGTGTAGTGGTAAGCGCATTTAGCTATCACGCTGGGGTTCCGGATTGGATTCTCAAGGGGAGGTCAAAATAAATGAGTGATTTTTCATGGGAATTGTTGACGGGAATAGGGAAGGATGCAAAGAGAACAAAGATTAACTTTTAATTGAGTTTATTTAATAACAATATACGTGTTTTTCTAATCGACCGACCACTGTCGTAGATCCTCTTATTCGCTCTGCGCCGCTCTCTTGCGCACCTCTGCTTGCTTACATTCGACGCCCACAGATGGCGCCATACAATGTTTTCATTGCCTAAATCTAACACCCCCCCTCAATGAAAAATCCCTACAAAAAACAACAATAAACACTCGCATACTACTAAACATCGCTCAATCTCTGCACTCTCCGAATTTTCTCTTATTAGATTTTCAAAAATTATATCCGAGTCACGGCATGTTGCTACTTCATTACAGTCACTCATCTTGAATTTTTCTAGTATTTTTTTTTCTAAATTTAATTACGGCTTACTCTAATTCCCAGATAATAATTCACCTTACCCAAGTCTTTAATCTCGAATTTACTCTTTAATTCGTTCTTAATTTTAACAACGTGTTTCACATCATTTCCTGCTATAAGAATATCGTCAACATACACTAGTAAGTAAGTTTTAACCTCACATTTCGTGTAAATGTACAAGCAATAATCGTTTTTAGAACGCACAAACATCTGTTCTAGTAATACAGAATTTAACTCCTCATACCAATATTTTGGTGACTTTTTTAGACCGTATAAGGATTTGTTTAATTTTACAATTTGTTTGTCAGGATTTTCCGGTTGTTCTGGTAACCACATGAAAACTTCTTCTTCTATTTTACCGTACAAAAATGCGCCTTTTACATCCAACTGTTGTACCTCTAGTTTGAACTTATTTGTCACACACATAAAAATTCTAAAAGTCTCTAATCTCGCGACCGGTGCATAAATTTCGCCCAACTCATCACTATTCTGCATAAAACCTCGCGCCACAATACGCGCTTTAAATTGTTTCTCGCCTTCACTATTTGTCTTAATTTTAAAAACCCACTTTGAATCAATCGCGCACTTATCACTTGGAAGTTTATTTAAAACAGTCCACACGTTATTTTTCTTTATTGTTGCAAGTTCCTCTTCCATTGCTGCCTTCCAGTGCGTTGCATTGACTCCGTCGATGGCTTCTTGAAATGTTGTTGGTTCGATGTCAAATCTCTCGGATGTGAAGTAGGTCACATAATCGCGTAGCCAACTGGGTTGCTGTCTTCGTCTTTTGTTGACTTCTGCCCCTTCCGTTTGTCCTTGCTCCTCGTCTTCATTGTCTTCATCATCAGTAATGTTGTCAACAGTTGTTTCTTCTTCTTCTGCAATGTCACCTGCGTCGATTGTTGCTCGAATCTCTTGAAGTTTTGGTTCTTCCTCATTGCTCTCGTTGAATATCACGTCTCTAGCGAGGATCACGCTATTAGTTGAAGGACAAAATATCCTGTACCCCTTTGTATTCTCGTCATATCCCACAAATATTCCTTTTGTGCTTTTCTCATCCCACTTTAATCTCTTTTCCTTGGGGATGTGGACGTATGCATCGATGCCAAAAATTTGAAAATGATCGAGTTTAAAACTCTTTTGAAACCATAACTCGAAAGGTGTTACTCCTTTCTGTGTACTTGGGCCTGTTCGATTTATTACATAGACGCTTGCATTTACCGCCTCTGCCCACAAAATTTTCGGTAATTTTCTAGCACTTAGCAGTGTTCTTGCAGCTTCAACTATCGTTCTCATTTCTCTTTCCGCTTTTCCATTTTGTTCAGGCGTATACGGTACTGTCTTTTCGTGCTTAATCCCATATTTATTAAGCAATGTTCTCACTTCAGTGTTAATAAATTCTAATCCGTTATCTGACCTCAAGGTATTAATTTCATTTCCACATTCGAATTTTGCTCTCTTAATAAAGTGATCAATGTTTTCTTTAACTTCGTATTTGTTTTTCAAAAAATATACCTTGCGAAACCTTGAGTAGTCATCCTTCATGAGAAGAAAATATCTTGAACCGCCTACCGAAAATTCTTCCATCGGACCGCATACATCGGCGTGGATCAATTCTCCCGTACGCAATGTTTTACTTATACTGTTGTTAAAAGGCAATTTGTGCTGCTTACCTTGTATGCAGGCTTCGCAAAAGAAGTTCGGATCATTTTCATACGATACATTATTTACATTCAACACTTCTTTTACATGCTTAATGTTCTGGTGCCCCAACTTTTCGTGCCATTCTTTCAACGTTGCGGTAGCGAAATTTGCATATGATGAGATGTATCGAAATTGTAATTTATATAGTTTTTCTTCTCTGATTGCTACCGTCGCCACACGTTTTCCTTGCATTATTTTGCATTCATACTTATTGGATTCGAACGTGAATCCTTTATCTAGAACAGCGCCCAGTGAAAATAGATTTACCTTTAGTCGAGGTACATATAACACGTTATCGATTTCTGTCTTAATCCAGTATTTTCCGTTGAATGCCTCCAATTCTACTTTTCCAATTCCCTCAATCTCTAAGCTTGTTCCATCACCAACTTTTACGCTTCTTGAACTGCCTAGGCTGTCAAGTCTTTTGAATGCTTCTCTCGTGTTACACATGTGCTCACTTGCACCGCTGTCTAAATACCAGTTTGTTTCCCGCTGCGTCGCTACAAATGCCTCGGGCACATTGATAAATGCATTTGTTTCTTTGGTCTCCTCCGGCTGTCTGGGTTCTGAATTTTGTTTATTCAACCTTATTCTACAGTATCTTATTTGATGCCCTGGAATACCACAGTAGTGACACCTTTGTACCCCGTTCCCTGCAGGTCTTGCACCTCCTCCGCCTCTGAATTTACACTCACTCTTAAAGTGTCCGAAATTTCCACAGCTAAAACATTTTATTTTGCTTTTTGCCGCAAACGCAACTATGTCTGCACGTTTTTCCCCTTTACTTCCTTGCATGCTTGCAATATTTCTGTCCTCTTCTATTAATAATCTGGATGTTAGTGCATCTAGCTCCTGCGATTCCTTAGGCACCGAGTCCCATGCTGATACGAAGTGTCTAAATTTCTCGGGTAGTGACATTAAAATTTTAGTTATAATCATGCTTTCTGCAACTGGTTCTCCAGCCTGTTCTAAGTTGTTGGTAATCGTATTTAAATTTGTAATAAAATCTACCATCTTGTCCGTCTCATGAAATTTAAAATTATAAAATTTTTGTTGCAGTAGATGGAGACTCAGCTCCGACTTTCTTTCGAACACGACCTGCAATTTCCTCCACATTTCTTTGGCAGTGTCACATGTTATAATGTGAGCCATGCTGGATTCATCCATCCTATCGACAATGATGCCCTGCGCCTTATTGTCGCACGTTTGCCATTCCTTCGCCTTCTTCTCATAGTCAACTGACGCACTGCCCTGCCTTGGCTTCTCAAACGCACCGTCCACTACATCAAATACACCCTTGGCCTTTAGCGCCACTTTCGTTTGAAATTTCCAAAGATTCCAGTTCTCGCTGGTAATCTTCACTGCCTTTACACTATGAGTAGCGTGAGTTTCCACCATTTCGAATAAGTCTTTACTCTCGACCACGCGTAATTCACACACAAACTTAAAACGACCGCGACACCCGCGTTTTTCTTCCGACCACAATGCCGGCTAACCTCAATTTTTTTTTTTTAAATCCACGAAAATCTTTGCAATCCGCACATCAATCGCGACCTGGGCCCATAACCTGTTGACGGGAATAGGGAAGGATGCAAAGAGAACAAAGATTAACTTTTAATTGAGTTTATTTAATAACAATATACGTGTTTTTCTAATCGACCGACCACTGTCGTAGATCCTCTTATTCGCTCTGCGCCGCTCTCTTGCGCACCTCTGCTTGCTTACATTCGACGCCCACAGATGGCGCCATACAATGTTTTCATTGCCTAAATCTAACAGGAATCACTCATTTATATTGTAAATATGTATTTGATACCATCACCGGTACATGAAATGCAGGATTTTGCCTCCATGTAATAACAACCAAGGTAGCACATTGTTGGTGGAATGCAATGCCCTATGTATGGTTGTTCCAAAAATAATTATATAAAGGCAAGATTCTTGGATTTATATAAAAGACCCCACTTGATGCTGGGGATAATTAATTATAATTTTTTTATTCCATAAATAATTAACCTTCATACACATAATTTTGTAAAATTAAAAATATTTATTATGTACCTAATTTCATGGTAAGATTCTTTTGAAAGGAAAAACCCTCAAAGCTAGAGGCTAAATAAAGTAGTTTAGTGGTCAAATAGATTTAACCAGTTAATGCTTTTGCACGAACAGTGTTCGCGGACTGCACATGTGTCATATCGCGCAAACCCGAGCATTGCTCGTGTGTTTTGACATGTTTGCGTTACATAAGATAAACAAGTGAACTGAGGTCGCCAGTTGCCACTTGACGCTTTTTATTGGAAATTCTTCAAATTGACCAAACTTTATCTCTCTTTTTTTGTTGTTATTATAGTTAGACAAATACAATATTTTTTATTTATTCTATTTTTTTGCCTTAGACAACTTTAAAATTATATAAACTCTTCAAATAAAAAAATCTGATGTTAGACTTATCTGCAGGTAGAAAAATAGGAAAGGAGGAAGAGAAAAGGGTAGAAAATACAACACTGAAATTTAAAAAATTAATTTAATATTTATTATCAATAATTTTTTAAATTGCCAGGAATCAACCCTCCAATGCCAGTCTTGCAGTCGAGAGACCCTTGGGTAGACCCCAACTGCTCTAAAACGCCTGCCCCTTTTTTTTATATTCTTGCTATAACCAGCAGCTGTGTTGAGCGAAATTGACTGCACATCTAACCAGGTTTACTTGCAGGAACATTCAGGAGGCGACGTGCTGCTACTTAGATTTCCAGCCGACTATAATGTCTCCCCCTGCGTCCTCTCTCCCCCTTCCTCTTCCTCTCACCCTCGCGGAGCCTCCTGCCCCCTATCAGATGTCCTTAGTCCTCGCTAAACTGGCCGATCCTGACCCGCAGCAGCCTGGAAAAGAGTAAGAACATTGTTTATCATCTTTAGGACTTAATTATAATAGTTGATGCACTCGATTACATATTGGAAAAGCATAAAAATGTAGATTTAAAATAAAGAAATTATTAGGGACGTACTTTTTTAGTGATTTTAGAAATACAAACATAACTCAGATATATTTTGTATATTAAAAGCATTATTGGAAATATAACACTCTCCCTATCGTTCACTTTGTGTTCAAAATTTTATTTTTGTATAAATGTCAGACCGTAACAATTTCATTTTAATCTACATTTGACCCGATGATGGAATGAAAATTCTGAAACCGACAGTCACGAAGTAGTGTTTTTTAAAGAGATATTACACAATGTGAACGATGAATGATAAGGAGAGTGATAAGGAGAGTGGTATCTCCAGCCTCCTGCAAGATTTTAGTAAAAAGTATGTAAAGCCTAAAAGGGGTTCTTACTCTAGAACGATGCCATTTCCACTAAAATTATGCATAGTAGATTCAGCTTCAGTCTCGGAGTTGTCTGGCTTTGTCTTGTATAAGAAGGAATAGTATAGTAAGCAAAGATTAGTATTTATAAAATAATACTATTTATACACTCCAAGTGAAAGATCCCATACCTCTGAGTTTGTATTGTTATTTTATAATCTTTGAACTGTTGTTTAGTGTTGATTGGACGTGGGTTGTGCGCAACACGGGTGGCGACGCGTGGCCCGAGGGGTGCTATGTGCGTCCCTCCGACTCCACGGGCTCCGTGGCCGACGTGCCCACCCCGCTGGCCCCCGGAGAGTTCTACATGCTGAGCTTCCGCCCTCCTGCCCCCAACTCGGGGGCCCCTTGTTGCCAACTGTACCGGCTGTACACTCCCCAGGGACAGCCATTCGGAGGTATGCGCCTCTTTATTTTCCTAATTTGTATCTCGGTTTGACTCATTTTATTTATTGTCCCTTATGCATAACAATTATATTTAAATTTCAGATGAATTATGGGCTAATGTTGCTACTGATAGTGTTCGGCAAGATATGCAGGTAAATTTTTAAAACTTTTTTTTTAGTTAGTTGGATATTGATAAATGGTGGTCATTCTAAAATATGTGCGTAGAAAAAATAGCACACATGTGTAGGTAAGTAGGTCAATAAAAGAAAAAGTTTTTTTTCTTAATATAATAATAGATAAGCCCTAAAAGTAACTAACTAACCATCACGCCGCTTCCCCGCAGGGGTAGGAAGAGAGAATCGAATGCCACACCACTTTGTCTTTGCAAACATTCTTTGCCTCTTCCACATTCATGCATCTCCTTTTACATACCCGACGTTTGTTACGACTCCTAACCTGACCACTTTCAAGTATTTGGCATACCTGATCGTGCCATGTTTTTTTTGTTTTTTTTTTTTCTCTCATTTAAGGCAATTTTATAAATTGTCATTCTACCTTTCATGACTGAGGCACGGTTTACGTACAAACTTGGTTCGTATCTACAGACTAACAAAAGCTACATACTGTTTCATTCTGACCCTTGTTGTCTTTATATTGAAATTGAGTCACCTTCTAAAAATGTTTATGTGAATCATCCTGAAATATGTTTCCATTTAGTCTCATAAGATGACTTGCTAAATTGTGTTCTTTCTTCTTTCAGAATGTGGATCAACCGGTGGATGAGAATATGTGTTGACATCATGTGCTAAAATATTATTTATATCGAGAGTTTTTATTTTCTGTACTATAGCCGATTTTAAATCTTGATTATCGAAATATTATTTCCGTCAGTTTTCCCAACATACCGTTTATTTTTATTACTTATGGTGACGAAGATTTTAGGCAGATTAACAATCTTTGTAAATAATTTTTCACAAGTAAATGTATAATCTATTTACTTTAAGCATTGTCTGAATTACGGTACTTTTTAATTACATATGGGAATTTTAGCTCCATATAAATTTGTCTGAGCAAATAAAAAAAAAAGCTAGTAATGATAAGAGAGTAGAGATGATCAACCACATGTCCAAAATCTGCAAAAAGCTTTTAACACAAATAATGGTCAATATATAAACATGATCTTTCGGCAGATTGACTAACAGTGCCTGAAAAAACTTAATATAGTGGAGTGGGTGGATTTAGATTTTAACACTGCGGGGTTAATTTTTTTATGAATTCTTTCTCTATTTTGTTAATTTTTTTTTGTACTTTTAGTAACCATTTAGTTTACGTTATACTTGTAGCGCAAGTATTGCGTATAATACCACAAACAATTTTTCATCGCATGTATTTTGAAAAGTAAAACAACTATTTGCTTTAGAAGGATGATAATATATAAATATATTTTATTTCTTTGTTTCAACAATTCTTTTAACTGTCAATTTTTCAAACATAATATAATTTCATATTTGAATGTTCATTTCACAAATTTTAGGACTCGCGGGGTGAGGTGAATGCAGAAAAACAAATTCTGTAGAATGTACCTTAATGAATTTAAACAAAGTAGAATTAACGAAATTTGTGTATGTACTTTTAAAGGTTAATCGCTGGACTGAGATATTTTACCTGTGAAATGTAATAATTTCAGTGCTAAATAAATTGTTAAATCTATATGTCTTTGAATTTTAGTTGTTTTTTGCTTGGATTTTTGAACCCTAATAAAAATAAAAATAATCTTGGATGATTTATATATGTAGTGCCATTTTCGTAAAATACTACCTCAAGGGCGCTTATACAGATATGGATTATGATATGAAAATGATAAAGAGAAATAAAAAATAATATTGAAGAAAAATGACGTCAATGAGTCTGAAGGGGGGAAAGTGGAGCCGATGATTAAACCCTGCTATTTAAAAAAAAAAATATTTACCTACTATGAAAAAAAAAATTAGCGCTTTTTGAGGTATTTTGCTTTGTTTTGTTAGTACACGAGGGATATTTTGGCCACCATCACAGGGTCTATTCGTAGTTTTTGGTTGTTTATTCAAATTTTAAGCGTCAACAAGATTGCTTATAACGGTCAGAAAAATAAACTAACTAACTAACTAACCATCACGCCGCTTCCCCGCAGGGGTAGGCAGAGAGAATAGAGCGCCACACCACTCTGTCCTTGCAAACATTCTTCGCCTCTTCCACGTTCATGCATCTCCTCATACATACCCGCCGATTGTTACGACTCCTAACCTGACCACTTTCAAGTATTTGGCATACCTGATCGTGCCATGTTTTTCTCGGTCTTTCTCTGCTTCTTTTCCCGCTAACATTCGCCTCATAAATTTGTTTTACCGTTCTTTCCTCACTCATTCGTTCTACATGTCCAAACCATCTCAACACACCTTTCTTAATTTTATCGATAATGCTTATCTCAGCTTTGCATTCCTTCCTTATTTCACTATTCGCACATCTATCATACATCGTTTTGTCACACATTCTTCTGAGAGATCGCATTTCGACTGCATTCAGTCTACTTTCATCCTTCTTTTGCCAAATCCATGTTTCACTTCCATACATTAGAGTTGGAACCAGGACTCCGTTGTGCACTGCCAGTTTAGCTTCCGCTGATAGGTTTTTATTTGCTATAACTGATTTCAGTGCACCATTCACTTTGTTCCCAGCATTCACTCTCCTTTCTATGTCTTTATCAATCTTTCCATCCCTAGAAAACATACTACCCAAATACACGAAATCATCTACCTGTTCCAAAATCTCTCCGTTTACCAATATTTCACATTCAGATCTGCATTCTTCTCTTTCAAAAACCATAATCTTAATAAAATAATAAGAATAAGAAAAATAAAATAATGGAGTGATTTCACAATATACGACCTATCAAGGGAAATAAACTAACTAACCATCACGTTGCTTTACCGCAGGGTTGGGCAGAGAAAATAGCATGCCACACCAATCTGACTTTGCAAACAATCTTTGCCTCCTCCACGTTCATGCATCTCCTTATACATACCTGCCGATTATTTGTATATTTGGGAAATATGTTTTCTAGGGATGGGAGGATTGATAAGGAAAGTGAATGCTGGTGGCGAAGTGAATGGTGCTCTAAAATAAGTTTTAGTAAATAAAAACCTTTCAGCTAAAGTTAAACTGGCAGTGCACAATGGAGTTACTAGGTTCCAACCCTAATGTATGGAAGTGAACACGAGTTGGAAAAGGATCTGAAAGCAGTCGAAATGTGATCTATCAGATGAATGTGTGTCAAAATGATGTATGATAGAGTTTGAATGGCGATATAAGGAAAGAGTGCAAGGCCGTTATCGATGACTTACAATAACTTATAATAACATGTTTGATTGAATTTACATATTACAGTGATGCAGTGTTAAATGCAGGTTGCGGATAAGGAAAATAAAACATACAAAATTGATGGCCAGGCTTCGATAAATATAATATTTTCCGATTCCGCATGCAGCAGTTAGTAAAATGTTGTGATATCAGTGCAGTTCGATTCTTGATGGGAAAAGAAAGATTGATTGTTCGTATAAAATTAATGTTTATTTGAAAATATACAAAAAATAGTGATTATCTCCAGGGATTACAAATTTTATGATTAGTATGCTAATAATATGTATTTTACTCATTCCATCTACATATACGCTGCATACTAAAACACATACAAATATATTGGTTGAATACTTAGTTATACTTATGTATATACCTACTACAAATTAATACTTTATACGTATACTGAAACATCTTCTCAAATTGTTATAATACATATTTATGGCGTACTTTAATTGAAATTGACAAAATGCTACCCCACCAAAATAAAGAATAATCAGTTTCTTTATACTGCCATTTCCATGCTTATCTTGGGATGGGGATTGTAGTCAGAAATAATAAAATGTTCATATTTGAAAGCCGTGATATCATCAGTCGGAGCATCATCAGTGAAGAGCAGAGTGGGGAAGGGGCGAGGTTCTCTCTTCAACTGTTCTTTAAGGGCTTCTACATGGTTGAGGTATACATGGGCATCTCCCAACGTGTGGACGAAGTCGCCAGCCTAAAACCAATTTATAAAACATATTTTAATTTTTAAAATTTAAAGGTGGGTACTGACCGGAGACATTTCGTCGTAACGTAACACGTTTCGATGCGAGCATTCGTATAGTCAGTACAGCGAGCCTAGCTGCTCGCCGCTCATTCTGAGTGCTCCATCCGAAGTCAGATGCTCGCCGCGAATGTTACGTTATGAGGAAGTGTGGAGGTCAGTTCCCACCTTAAGAAGTTAACCTTTCCCTCTCAGTGATGTGTATTTACTACAACTCGACTTTAAAAATAAGAATATCAATATAAAATATCAATATAGATACAGGCTCAGAATTTTTGTGTTTTTCCGTAATGGTGGGGACTGACCGGAGTCATTTCGTCGTAATGTAACATGTTACGATGCGAGCATTCGTATATGTAGTCAGTACAGAGAGCCGAGCGCTCCATCCATAGTAGGAGCACATGCCGCGAGCGATGTTACGACGTTACGTTATAACGAAATGCTCTGGTCAGTCCCTACCATAATAGAATTACGTATAACATTAAAGTATTATAATACTATATGTATTTAATTATCATACCTCCAGTCCCGTGATTCGGGCGATCATGTGGGTCAGCAGAGAGTAGGATGCAATGTTGAAGGGCACCCCCAGGCCCATGTCAGCGCTGCGCTGGTACAGCTGGCAGGACAGGCGCCCCTCCGCCACGTAGAACTGCGCCAGGCAGTGGCATGGCGGCAGCGCCATGAGGGGCAGAGCCCCCGCGTCCCAAGAGCACAGAACCATGCGACGATCTTCCGGATTCTTCCTGTAATTCCATTTATCTTAACCTGTTAACCGGGTGGGACGTATACATACGTCAAACGTAAACAATATCGGCAACGGGTAAGCCATATGAAAAAATCCTGTAAATATATGTTATGTCCTGGAATGGGCGGGATCTATATTTTCGAACAAAAAAGGTCAACCATACGTGTTTCGACATGAATTTTTTTCCATTTGTTTGAAATTTTGTATTTTCGATAATTGATTCCCCGTTAACCTAATGATATTGAAATGTTAAAAAAAATGTGATTATTTTGTTTTATTCCACCAAAAAGACAAACACAAATCAAAAATAATAATTAACAATCATAGTCAATGCAAACAAACACAAGTATAACCGACATAAAAATGAAAAATATTTTTGTTATTTTAAATTTGGGACCCACTTTTTTAGTAATTTTCTAATTATAAATCATCCCGGTTGATCCGATCTCGGTTGATCGAGAGTCTGCTTTTGTGAATATAAACAGTAAATTTTATTGAAGGCTTACTTTATAGCATTAATAATGTTGATAAGTTGGTCTACTCCTTGTCCAGTGTAGTCGGTGTGCATATCTTTATATTCTGCCCCAAAATGGCGCCATTGAAATCCATACACAGGGCCCAAATCACCTATAAAATTTTTACACAAATAATAATAATCACGTTTTATATTATCAATTTAGTATCAGTAAACCCCAGTCTTTATAATAAAGCATATTTTGATTTTAAATGGATAATGCTTTTTTATTTAAAGTTTTGACAACACGTCACAACAATAAAACCATTGGTACTATTAATATTGAAGTCTTAACCCGTTCCACTCTGACTTTTTTTTCTCATAATTGATCAGCTACTTTGATAAAAAAATGCGACGTTTTTCTACCATGAAAATATATATTTTGGTTCCCTAATTGTGGGACACTCTGTTTGGCAATTCGTATGACCATATTAATGAAGATTAACTGTATTTATCTGAAATATTTTTTGGTAAAATATACTTGGGTGATAGAGAAATCAGTGATCAAAGTTATACTTGCGCCAGAATCATACAGGCCAGACATTCTGGCCTGTATGATTCTAGTAGGCAGCTCCGTGGGCCACTAGAATCATACAGGCCAGAATGTCTGGCCTACAGAGTGGTAAGAGTTAAACATGTTCAATGCATATAAAATAATGTCGAAAACTGCAAATTTTTGAAATCCTATAACTTTGTTCAAAATCAAATGTTACTTTCTATTTAAATATCATAAAAATAAGTGATTCCTTTGTATTTTCAAAATATATAAAACTGGCTACGAATCCTTATCTTTATTCAACACGACTCCCGTTAATGCGAGGTTGCAATATTTGTATGGACACGGGAACCATGTTCAACAAATGGGGAAGACTGATATATATATAAACGATAAAACCCTTTAAATCGTGACATCACATCAGACATCATTGAGAGCCTCACCTCTGCACCCACTGTTACTGCGGTATTTGTGGTTCCTGTTCCGACAATAAGGTATTCGGAGCGGAAATTGACTGGCGTAAATTGTTTATTGCACTAGTTTTAATGGAATTGGCACAAAGTTTTCAAAACATGTATACTCGTAATGATGTAATATCTTCTGACCCTTATCCACACCTAATGGTGCATAGGGCACTGGATCGCATTGACACAGTTCATCTTGATCATTACTCACACGAAGGCAAGTTGATCACTCCTGCACTTCAAGGACCAGTCCAGGGTAATATCAAATAAATATTAGAGTTTAAATTCCCTAATATTTGTTTACACCCACCCCTGGGAATCAAACCCAGGATCTCCAGCACGGTAGGTAAAAACGATAACCATCACACAACGGAGGCGGATTAATATCACCAATTTAAAATGCTGTTTTTTGAATGAGCGCATTTTGCAAATAAAAATGTTGAGTGAAATTATAAATCTTTCAGATATTTATGAATGCAAAGAGAGTAAAATCCTTTTGGATAGAGTATGTTAAGTCTGATATTCTTCCCGGGTGAATACTCCAGTGACAAGACTTACCTTCCTCCCTATTAGTGAATCCCATGGAGTCCAAGAACTCCTTGGAACTGTTTCCATCCCAGATATGAATCCCCTTATTTTTGAGAACATTGGCATTTGTACTGCCGCTAATAATCCAGAGAAGTTCTTCGATGACAGCCCGGATGAAAACTCGCTTAGTAGTGAGCAGAGGAAGAACTTTATTTTGCAAAGACCAGCGACTCTGGGTGCCAAATAAAGATATGGTGCCCACTCCAGTGCGATCTCCTCTCGTCACTCCTTAAATAACAAGAAGTTATGGATTTTTCAGTTATTTATTTTCTCAACTAAAGAATATAAACTACAGTGAAACCTCTTTTCATTTCTAAAGGGACCTTTTCAAATAAACTATGAATGCGGGATTCAGAAGTCAATACACAAGGAAATACGACAGAGTAAAGATACTGTCCTCTCAATCTGCATAACCATTTGAAGGTTAAAAAATCTAAGATGATTACAAGTCTCAGATATAAATAAATCAATTTTTAATTAATGTTTTACTTAGTAAATACCACTATTTCTTAAAATCTATTGTGACATGTGTTTCGGTGCAATCCACATCATTTTCAAGCACCGTACGTGAAGCTAATTCTAAATTTTAGAGTTAGGTCCTTGGGACGTTGAAGGTTGAAGAGGTGGTATTTACTAAGTAAAACATTAATTAAAAATGGATAGATTTTACCACAAAGTGACTGCCGAATAAATTAATGTAAATAAATCTATTTATTTTAAAAAAATACAAAGCTGAACAGAACCGTAAATATATTTAATTTATTGCATTGTAAATAATCTGTAAACGACATTAGTTTTATTTTTACTGTTGTATTTCTGTAAGCCAACAGTTTATTTTCAGCTTTAGAAATGATATTTTTTCAGTATTAGTTATTTAATGTGCGTAGTAGAATGTTTTCTATAATCTTTCAAAGAGTGTGCAAGCTTCTGAAAATGAAAGCTTCTCTCCATCAATCGACCTTTTCTGCTGTATCCGTCAACCTTGCGTCACACAAGTTTTTTTTTATAGTTTCTATCTCATACGTTGGAATATTGTCGTCGAATGTAACAAAATTGAGAAAAATGTAAAAAACAGACAAAATATATCAAATATGCAGCGTAATCTTCTTAACTTTTGCTATATTTTATTCTTGCTGTTTACTTTTAGCTCATTTAACATTTGTGAAATTTTGTAATTGGAATGTTACAATTACCTGTTTTATTTGTTATTCATTATTGTTAATATATTTATGTTAATATTCTGTTAAATTTCTAAATAAATAAAAATAAAATAAAAAGTAATCCAAACGATGAATGCAGTAAAATGGTGATAAAGAAACGATCGACGCGAGATCTATTTTTGCATGAAATTAACAAATAAATGGCGCATCCGGGAAAACGATTATTCGAGGAACGATAGATTCACTGTATGGTACTTTTATTTTTTGTGTGGAAGCAATATATGTGTAATATGTCAGGTTGTGGTCCCGTGGTTAGTGTAGCGGAGTCTTGAGTCAGCTATTCTAGGTTCGACCACTACTCTGCAATTCTTATCCTTAAGCACAAGCCGCTTAGGTTTATCTGCTAATAGTATTGAATTTAAATATTTGTGTACATATCATAAGAATACAAAAAAGGTATTTAGAATATTACAGCATAGAAGAGACCATTAAAGATGAAATGTTGTTCATCGTCAAGATCTAGAGTGACACAGAGGTTCATCCTTTATGTGCTTTTTCTAATAATATAATTTTATTTGTCTATAAAATTCTTTGATATGTACTAAATGACTTCTCAGAACCGATTGAAAATGCAATGGAATCTAAAGATATTTACATGTCTGATGAAAGAAAGGTGTTATGTTGTCTTCATACTACTCTAAAAAAAGCTGGCATGGTTAGAGTTTCCCGATCGAATCAGCAAGGAGTCAATGACATTTTTGGGAAATAATGCATGACTACATTAACTTAAAAACGTCGTTACTTATGTATTTAGGAGACTGTATGGTATATAATTTGCGCAAAATTAATTATGTAGATTATCAAAATGCCACTTAGATAAAATTAGTGCACCTGTGTCTATAATCCTGCGAATTGTATCGAGGTACTGGTTTTCTTCGTGATTTTTGTCACCCCCTTCTGAAGAATGATTATGGCCGGGCATTTCTAATGATGTTTATTTATAATTTTCAATTTAAACCTTCATAAAACCAAATTCGATAACCAAATACTAATGACGTTAAAACGTTCTCGGTCAAAATATGCTTAGTATGTTAGTGCGCAGATTGTATATGTGTTTCAGGCTGGGGAACCTTCGATGACGTCTTTGAGAGATATCAACATTTTAAACAGTGTGGATATTGAAATAAATTTGACGTCATGCGTAGTATGGGGAAAGTTTTTGTAATAGTTGGAAGACCATGTTTAGTTTAACCAAATTTGACAGATAAAAAGGAGGGAAAACATTTGATTGGTACAAATGAATCCATATTTTCAGTACCTACCTTCTTATCTAAATGCGTAATTTGATGTGAATAGAAACGGGTTTTTCTTATTTCCAACGTAATAACTTTGTTTAAAAATATATAAGTTCAAAAATACATTTTTATATAAGTGGTTCCATATTGTGTTTTACTTTTTCTGCGTCGTAAATTGATTGTCTATCGGGATACTGAAAAAATGTTATAATTTACAAGTGTTTCTATTCACCTGTCATAAGGGGTGAGTAGAAGCAAACAGGAAGGAATGTACATGAGTAAAATTTCATCTTTTTGAGAATTTTACATCTGACCATTTTGTAAGTATTAAAATTTCTGTATAAAATTTCAACAGAATATTGAAAGATTTAAGAAAGAATTTCTCCTGGGATCAATAATTTTGGCATAGTGTATGTATATGTTTATATATATATATATATATATATATATATATATATATATATATATATATATATATATATATATATATATATATATATATATATATATATATAAATATATATATATATATTTTTATATATATATTTATATATATATATATATATATATATATATATATATATATATATATATATATATATATATATATATATATATATATATATATATATATATATATATATATATATATATATATATATATATATATATATATATATATATATATATATATATATATATATATATATATATATATATATATATATATATATATATATATATATATATATATATATATATATATATATATATATATATATATATATATATATATATATATGTATGGCAGAAAATGTGCATAGGGAAGCAGAAGAGCGCATTTTTATAGTAGTTAAAATTAGTGTTTACTGTGTTTTTTCCAAGGTTTTTATAACTTTTACGAAAACTTTAAATTTCGATTTCAAGTAATTTGTTCGTTTGATGCTTTAGTGTTTTTTTAAACTTTTTGTATGAATTTTTGAACAAGTAACGTGAAAATATTATTAAAATGAAAAACACTAAAATTCATAGTAATCAAATCAAAACTTTTTTTTGGTATTTTATTGCATATAAACCTTTGTTATTAGGTCACCTACCAACAATTTTTTATGGCATTCAACTAGCCAATTGTTTTTATTCTGTCACTAACGCCCAAAAATGGGTATTTTTCATAAAATAGCTAAATTCCAAAAATCTCAAAAACTATTAACATTCGCTTAAACATTTCATTTATAAATTATAAATTTCTTGCATTTGCGTACCCCTACCTCGTCCTGCCGGGAATACATCGAGTTATCAATGTATTTATTAATTATTTATATAAAATAAAGGTTGAATACAAATGTGAAAATTTCAAGTTTTTCGCTAACAAACTAACTGATTTCGGTAGTTAGCGAATCACATGAAATTTTTGGATGTAAATTTTTATTTTTTTATATTATTAATAAAAATAATAAAAATAATAAAAAAACGAAAAATATTGTCTGATCACTCTCCGTAAAAATTGGTGCATAGAGCATGAGGTAAAGTATCGTTCAAACACGCTATTAGCAAAAATACGAAATAGCCATATCAGTTCTTTTTATTAAAAAAAATGTAGGCAATGTTAGTGAGATCTAAAGAGATGTAAAATAACCGTAAAATAATGTTGTGGATGCGGATATTTTACAAAAAAGTAACAAGGTTACAACCTGAATTTATAGCACTTTATACTGAGTGGGTATCGTATCTCCAACCTGTCGGAGGGATATGTGTTTGGGTCTGGGGTGGGGAGGGGTCGGGGGTAGGGGAGTACAGAGGTACAGGATGGTACGAATATGACCAGCCAGGAGCCCGCGAAGAGGTAGCGGTAGCACGGTAGGTAGCTATCGCCTACAATCACTACCGCTTATTTAGTTGCAGTTCACCACCAAGCCGATTAGTCCTATCAACAAACATTATTTATCAGTTAAGTAGCTTAGTGACCAAATAAATAAAATCGGCACGTGCCATTGTTTATTAACTAACTGTCAAAATAACGTTATAATAAAAAGTACCTGCTCTAAAAATCGGGTAATAAACGCAAAATACTTGTTCCATCGAAATAAAACAATCAAATACGTTTAGCGTGACGTGACAAATCCCAAAGTCGACTGTTGTCAAAACAAGAAAAGTCATGATAAAATTCGAGACGAATGATTATTCCAAAGGTGTTATGCGAGAATGCGCGCATTCGGATTTGCAATTGAGGAAAAATCCAGAAGTATTCATCGACGAAGACGAAGGCCAAAAAGAGCGGTTCTTTCATTTCGACCTGACGCCGGTGGACGAAGTGGAGATAGAGAACGGCTGGTACGATATAGTCATAGTCGAAGGATGGAAGCCGGAGCAAGTGGTCGACCAGGAGCAGGCGCAGGACTGGGACGGGGAAGGAGAGCTTCTGGCGGAGATCAGTGTGGAACCCCTCTGCCACGAGACGCCCGAGAGACCCAAGACCCCGGAAGACTCGGACGATTGCGCCAACCTCTCCTGGCTCCTCAACTTCAGGATCGATGACCTCATCAACTCGTACGGCGAGGATCCGCCTTCCGGCAGGGGAGGTGGGGGCGGGGGGAAGTTCGCTTCTAACAGCCCGAAGCGTCACCAGGATACGGCTCTTAGCAACCCTTCAACCATTCCTGATAAGAAGCCACCATACACATACACTGAACTTATTGAGTTGGCGTTGAGAGAAAAGGGACAGTTGACTGTTTCAGGGATTTACAACTGGATATCGTGAGTATACGAATGTATTATATATTATAGGATATTATAGGAAAAAACATTTTTTGACCATTTCTCAATATTATGCACTCGCTTTTAATTTGCCATCTTTTAAAAAAATATTCCGTAATATTAGAGCTAATTAGAAATATTAAAACTAAAATAACAAAGACTGCTTTTACCTTTTCTTAATAATTAATATTGTAAGTTAAAAAATAAACTTTTTCTTTTAATAATAAATAAATATTTTATTGTTTAAAATTGAATTGCTTGATTCCAATGATAATAATACTGGATGGTAAGGCTTATTTTTTTATTATAGTTTGTAAAAAAAAATGTATTATACCTTTTATTCTAGGCCACAATTTTAAATAATACTCAATTATGTATACAAAAATAGAACTCTCAAAATATACTTATATTAATACATTTTTTAAGTGAGCTTTTTTTTATAAATGTAAATCGTTGTCGTACAGGAGAAAGTGACCAACTAACAAAATATAAATAGTTCAGGAGGGCCATTTAAGTCACTTTTGCTTGGCAAGAAAATAAACATCAATGCAGTTAGTCATTTTTAACAAGTCAATATATTATACTTCCAAGTTTAAAATCGTTTGGGATTTTTTCAGGGCAATATTAAGCTAGTAATATATCAAATAGCCAATGATCACGTTTTGTAAAAAAATGCACTTGGTCACTTTCTCCTGTATGACTACGAAATATTTGTGTCATTATAAGTATACACAGAATTGCAATTTCATACTATTTGCAGGGAGGCCTATGCGGTTTTGCTTGAAAATTAGAATCAAGTTATGGCAGGGATACTAGGATTGAGACCATTAATGCATTACATCGATTACAGTTACTACAGGGTGGCGCAAAATTAATCACCCTATTGAAAGATGTAATAATTTTTGCAAATTGCGTCGTACTTCAATCATATTTGACATTTCGCTCACTCCTTTCAAGAACGTCATAAATCAAAAATCGTCAATTTTCAGTTGTGCATGTTTTCGGAATGCCCAGAAAATGTACTTTATCTCAGCAAAAGAGGCATATTTTTAACTTAATATTTACCCGCTACAGGGCAGAAAGTGTTGTTTTTGCATTTTGAACAAAAGGTATTGTTTAATATATTTTTTTTAATATACTGAATATGGAGAAAAAACCTTCAGGTTTTACCTAAATAGATCTGTTGCAGAGTAAAAAGTTCAATAAGTGGCTTGATATTTATTTTTAATACAATGTATTATATTTTTAAACTTTAAAAACGTTCTCCTAAAAAATCAAGTTTTTTGATTTATGACGTTCTTTGATATTTATTTTTAATACAATGTATTATATTTTTAAACTTTAAAAACGTTCTCCTAAAAAATCAAGTTTTTTGATTTATGACGTTCTTGAAGGGAGTGAGCGATTTGTTAACTATACAACTGCAGTATACAAGCAAATTTAGAGTGGCGAAAATAAATCATCATAATTTTGTTATTAAATAGCTTTTTATTGAATAAAAAAATGATTTTGAGTGATGTAAATCTTTATTTAAACTTTTATAATTTTTCTGTTAAGAGGAAAAGTTGATACCCGTCAGGTGGCTGCCGCCAGTTTTGATACACATTTGTGCCCATTTTATCAATTTTTTTGTATGCTGCAGCTGTCTAGTTCGCAAATTTCAAATATGATTGATGTATTACGCCATTTGCAAAAATTATAACATCTTCCGATAGGATGATTAATTTTGCGCCACCCTGTGTATATGCGAGATTTAATCCGACTCCTTCTTTTTAATATAATATATAATTATTAATGCTGTCGGGTGTGTCCACTGTAAAACAGTTATGAAAATACTATCTGATGCAATGAATATATTTTCTGTTCCTTGATTTATGGGAGACATAAATTGGAATTTTAAGCTCTCAGTGGGGGTTGCGAGGCTAGTTGTCAATAAACAGAGCAGTCCGTACCAGGCAGACTAGGGAGACTCGCTTAGCACGATATACCGTATCTAAACTAAACTTTATTTCCGAAACCCCACGAAGACGTAAAATGAATCGTAGTACAGACTATCAAACTGTGTGTCGCGATTTATTTCAATTAATAAACAAGATTTTTTTCCATTATTTGATGACATCCCAACATAGGTGAAGAAGAATATGGAAGTCTGGACATTTACAGGGCTTACGGCCGCCTTGGAGCGCTTGTGCACTACAAGGAATTTTACTGTCCGGCAGTCCGGTTAGCATGAAAAAACGGATGATTGGCTTGTGCACTTGTTCGTCTTTCTCCGGATTTTAAAAAGAGTTTACGCCATTATTTTGGCGATTTTCTTGATGAATGTATATTTATTGTTTATGTCGCCACTGCGGCGCCATCGGAGTTAGAACATTTTCTGTGACGGCGACAACGGAGTACAAAGGGTTAAGGGTTAACAAGTATTCTTAATTTTTGAAAATACTTTTAAGGACAAGCGCTATTAAATTAAATGCAGGTTTGATACCACTGGCGCTTCGGCTTAGAAAACCTGTATAATATCTGGCCACTGCGCAAAAGGGAATAGTAGGTACTTGGTACCTACATTTATATACTTTATATTGTATTGTGGTTTCTGGGAAAAATCAAGTTGAAGTAAATAATTATTTTTAATTAATACCACAAGATATGACCAAAGTTTTGATGGTTTAATTATAACTTTTGCGTTCTTTTTAAAAACCTAAAACAGAATTTTGATTGCATTAGAAAAAATACTTTAATTGTAACTTGCGTAAACGTTAAGAGCATTCTTTCTTTACTTACACAAAATATAAAGACACACGAAAGACATTCAATAAATTCTCGGTATGGGTATAAAGGAATAAAGGAGAAGTCTAACAATATATTTTGAGGAAACTCATGGGGATGACAGAGCTAGCAGAAAATGATAAAAAGCTTCATAAATGAATACTAAGAGCATCCATAATAAGAGATATTAAAAGATAATTAATTTAATATTTTTTTAGAATAAAAAACGAAAAAAAGCGAAGAAAAAGAATAGCGTGCGGATAGTGGTATAATGCACTCTGCATACAAAGGCCCAACATTCGTTAAGTCGCATTCATTCCACCGGAGACCACCAGAGAGGTCACATGTCTGTACACGACCGATTTTTTTGATCTACATTGTTTTTTTTTGTTTTACAAAAATATACATAAAAAATGTATTTTTCAATTCCTCAACTTTCAATAACTCTCTTTTCTTTTCAAAACCATAAAATTAATTCGCAGAAAAACTTCAATCACTTAAAATGTTACCTGGATTCAGAGAAAATTAAGTTGCGACTTAAAGAATGCTCGGCCTTAATAAATCAACATTTACTAATTGTACCAACTAACTTTTAAAATAAAAATGTGAACGCAATGAAGTATTTTTATTAGTATGACGCATTTCTCGTCGGTTTTCTGTCAAAGGCAAAAAAGTGTGTCGAAATTGCCTTTTAATCAATGGGTGGTTGAACCTAAGTTGACTTAGGGTCAAAGTAGACGCCGTTTTTCAGAATTTTACTTTTGCTTATTAAAGTATGATTAAAGCATTAGCTTCAATCATGCTGAACTGATAAAATTCTTTATAGGTTTGTACATATATATAGGACTGCTGAAAAAGGTCGAGGTAAGACGCCTTATGAAGAAAAATACTGATTTTATTAAGAGTTTAAACTTATGATTGCCTCACAATATTTGTGATTTTCTCATTTTAGAAAAATGAGTTTCTTTATCCGTACTTATTGGTCCCATCAGTTATAAGCATTTTAAGGTAGTGAGTATGTTATAAAAATATATTCTACTAGGAGAACCTACTTACGCGCAATTCGTATGGAATTTTGTATGGTATAACCAAAAGCCGCCTCAAGCGGAGCTGATAAAACCAATAAACTTAGTTATAAAACCGACTTATATAACTTGTTTCATGATATTTATTGAAATTGTTGGGCGTATTAATTCCTCGTATCTTGTGTTGAGAATTTTTTTATTTTATTGTATTTATGTTTTGTATTTTCGTAGAAAAATAATTGGCTTATTTGGAACTACATATCGCTCACTCCTTTCAAGAACGTCATTTATCAAAAATCGTCAGTTTTAAGTTGTGCATGTTTTCGGAATGCCCAGATAATTTACTGTATCTAAGCAAAAGCGGCATATTTTTAACTAAATATTTACCCGCTACAGGGCAGAAAGTGTTGTTTTTGCATTTTGAAGAAAATGTATTGTTTAATGATTTTTTTTAAATATACTAAATATTTTTCAAATGGAGAAAAAACCTTCAGGTTTTATCTAAAAAGATCTGTTACACAGTAAATAGTTCAATAAGTGGCTTAGTATTTATTTTCATTACATTTTATTATATTTTTAAACTTTAAAAACGATCTCCCGAAAATCAAGTTTTTTGATATATGACGCTGATGAAAGGATTAAGTGATATGTGCACTGATTCAGGTACCACAAATTATTATTCATGTTAGAAAAGCAACAATCCGTCAGCTGGCATCCTTTTTGCGAAGCTAGTACCGAAACTAGTCGTCATAATAATATAAACTCAAGTGGTAAAAAGCAAGTGTTTTCTTTTACAAAAATAAATGTGTTATTGCAGCGAGAGATTTCCGTACTTCAAGCCGCAGGATGATCGATGGAAGAACTCGGTGCGGCACAATCTGTCCATCAACCCTCACTTCAGGAAGGGGGCCAAGGCGGCGCGGGGGGCGGGGCACCTCTGGACCATCGCAGCCTCCAGCGCCACCCTGGACAGAGTATTAGCCTCTTGCGAAGCGGTGAGAATGACAAATTTTAATTTAAAATTTTAACATTTTGGGTGTCCAAATACTTGTTCATAAATCTGGATTATCTCCAATTAGGAATAATTTTTTACATTATTTTGACATCTCAACATAGTTGAAAAGAATACGAAATTTGTAAATCATTATTGGAGATAATCCAGATTAGTGAACAAGTGTTTGGACCCACTCAAAATGTTGTTAACAACACAATTTTTATTATTATTTTTTATTATTTATATATATTTTTTTAAATTAAGAGAATATGTGGACACGTTTTGAAATCAACGATTTTTATAACAAATTAAATCGTTTAGCTATTTTCTTCTTCTGTGTAAATTTTAAGTTACCCTCTGATTAAACGTTAATTAAGCATGACTTTTGACAAACTAGTGACTATTTTTTTAAATTTTATTACGTATAAATATATTTTGAAATATGTCTTCGTTACGGGAAATCTCAGAAAAGAAACGTTCTTGCAAATTTGAATTCTGAATACAAGTATGATTGCCATAAATAAATATAATAACGGAGCAATTTGTCATTTTTTTTAAAATTGCTAATTCACTAAACTCTCTATAATATCGTCGTTCGGCATGCAACACCGCGTATGTGACAAAAAACAAAATTTTCAGGGAAGCGAAAAAAGTTATTGACATACCATATTTGCAGTGCGGACGACATACGCAGTGTTACATTTTGCCCTTAAACATGACGATTCATACAAAATTAGGATATTCTGAGTATACACAATTACGGAGAAAAGGATAACAAATCGAACGGCATTAAAAGGTCACTTTTGAAAAAAAATTAGAATTCGCGGTATAGCATGCCGAACGACGATATGATTTGTAAAGATTTCGTAAGAAGTTATTGTAGTTACAGGTATTTGTTAATTAACAAAATAATAAGAAATATTTGAACTTCGACCGCAAACATTCATCCAACAAGAGAAAAGTTATCAGAAGCTGTGTAAAAATATTAATATATTTGGAGAGATGCGATAAAGCTCCCAAAGCTCATTGCTCCGAGGCAACCCGACTGTGATGTATATGTACCGTATAAGTCATGCACATAATATTGTATATTTTAGTTTGTTTACGTCGCAGTATTCTCAGAACCTCTGATAAACATTCCACAGACATTTACCAACTTATGCGAGTTCGTTGCAGATAAGATACTTACCGACGGTTACACTGTTTATTTTATTTTACGAAAATTTGGTCTCTAAGGCAGTGTTCCGCAAACTTTTTTTGTTCAAGGTACACCTGCCAAATCAATACATTTTAGAGGTACACCAAAGATAAAAACAAAGTTTATTTAATATTGATTAATTATTAAAATTAATAATATGCGAAAACATATCGTAGTCGTACAGGAGAAAGTTACCAACTAACAAAACATAAAATGTTCAGGAGGGTCATTTAAGTCACTTTTATTTATTGTTTCGGCATTAACTTTGTGGTAAGACATGTTATAATGATTAAAGAAAACACTTGTTTTTTACCACTTGAGTTTCATTAAAGACTATATGTTTCAGAAGTTAAACTTCCATCATTCAGGTCTAATATAACTAAAATATAAAATATAAAATTGTTCTATAAATAAGGAAAGGGGAAAGTAATATGAAAAATATACTTTCCCCTCTCCTTATTTATAGAACAATTTTATATTTTATATTTTAGTTATATTAGACGATGATGGAAGTTTAACTTCTGAAACATGTAGTCTATAATAAAACTCAAGTGGTAAAAAACAAGTGTTTTTTTTTAATCATTGTAAGTCACTTTTGCTTGACAAGAAAAAAACATCAATGCAGTTTTTCATTTTTAACAAATCAATATATTATACTTCCAAGTTCAAAATCGCTTTGGGATTTTTTCAGGGTAATATTAAGGCTAGTAAGATATCAAATAGTCAATGATCACGTTTTTGTAAACAAGTGCACTCGGTCACTTTGTCTTGTATGACTACGATATATTAATAAATATACTTAACTAATTAAATTTTGGAGCAAGTGTTGATAAGGCTGCTCTCATCTCTTCGTTGATCGTCCACAGGCGTTCTCTTTAAAAAAATAGCAACTAGAGTCGAAAATCCCGATCCGCACCAGTAAGAATAGTGGCAAATGGTAAAATAATTGCAATAGATCGCTTTGAAAGCAGTGGATATGATTTTTTTTATGCAACCAAAAATGTGAAAGCTGTGTTTCGGAAAATTTGAGTTTTAAAGTCCGATCAGTTTTTAGTTCCATGAATTCATCTTGCTCGTTTATCGGTAAGTGACGTTTTTCCGCGGCACACCAACTAATCACCACGGTACACCAGTGTGCCACGGCACACACTTTGCGGAACACTGCTCTAAGGGTTACGAATATAAATGGGTACTAAATAATAGCGCTGATCGAAAAAAGGTAGGTTTATCTGTTTTTGAAAATTTATACGCGGTATCTTAAAATATATAGAGGTGTGTTTAATCCGAGCCTAGTAATATGTATAATGAATCTATTTTCTTCCTCTTCTTTGATCCTCATCTACGCCCAGATGGTACACAGGACACAGGATGGAAGCAGTGTCAAGTTGATCAATAACTTTACAACATTTTGAGTGTGTCCAAATACTTGTTCATAAAATCTGGATTATCTCCAATCACAGGAGTTATTTTCATATTATTTTTGACATCTCATCAAAGATGAAGAAGAATATGGAAGTCTGGGCATTTACGTAATTTACGTAATCAGCCCCGTAAATGCACAGACTTCCATATTCTTCTTCATCTTTGATGAGATGTCAAAAAATAAAATGATCAAAACTATTTGAGGGCAAGGTAAATCAGTCTTGCTCTGGCAGTGGAATATGTTTGATGGATACAGATGGTGTAATTGAAGAAGTTCAGAATAAAAATACATTATTACTGTCTTATGGAAAATGTAATACAGGAAAATAGCAGAAATTAGTATGGCATTCGGGGTTGCTTACTCAAAGTCGCACAAGCTTGTGAATGTTGGCATTACAAGGTACTGCGAATACGTACGAGCTTCCTGAGAAAAACAATAAATTATAAATTGCAAATTTTGATGTCGATCAGTGTTAATGAAATGAAGCAACCAAATGCTTAGTCATGCGTACCTTAATAAAAGTCAACGCAACACACTTCACGCAAAGCTCTCGTACATTGATGTGAAGTATTTCGGAAAACTCATAAAAGAGCGGTGATTTTATTCCTGTGCGGATAAGTGGGCAATTTGGTTTGATTTTATGTTAGTTCCTTAGTCCTTTATCTATCCCATTGCTCCCGATGTACTTAATTAAGTATCCCTAATCGAATCGAAAGCCCTCTCTTTGTTTTGCCAATTACCGGCTTAGGGCAGGTGATTTGAACTTACGAGAATGACTAAATAATTTAGATAGACTAAATCAAGTGAGAAAGTTCAAAAATACCAAAAGTGTATTTAAAAAAAAATTCTTCGCATGGTATTTTTAAAGATTTATTGGATCGTGAAAGTTCTCCGAAATGTACGATAAAATGAACAAATTATTTCTGATTGAATTTGCGATGTCACATGTCGCTCACTCCTTTCAAGAACGTCATAAATCAAAAACATGATTTTTCAGGAGATCGTTTTTAAAGTTTAAAAATATAATACAATGTATTAAAAATAAATATCAAGCCACTTACTGAACTTTTTAGCTAAAACATGAAGGTTTTTTTCTCCATTTGAAAAATATTTAGTATTTAAAAAAAAACCGATATGTTTTCTTCAAAATACAAAAACAACACTTTCTGCCCTGTAGCGGGTAAATATTAAGTTAAAAATATGCCTCTTTTGCTGGGATTAAGTAAATTTTCTGGGCATTTCGAAAACATGCACAACTGAAAATTAACGATTTTTGATTTATGACGTTCTTGAAAGGAGTGAGCGATGTGTCCTACTTGGTATCTATACCAAGTGAAAATGTCTTCCAAAAAAGGGAACACTTTAAGTATCGGTCATAAAAACTATTTTTTAAGGAAAAGTTCCCTTTTGATATAATTGACTCAAATAACTTAATATTAGTTTTTAGTTATGCGGACGTTGTACGCATTTTCATGTTAAGTTCCGCAGTAAAAAAAACTTTAATACGCACCTAAAAATATTTTTTAGTTATTAAGATAGTCTATTAACAAGCAAACAAAAACGCTTAACTTCTTCATTGCGTTATAAACTGAATTCTATTTTCTTGATATTCCGAAATAAAATTAGCAACATTTTGGAGTAAAAACGTTTACCAGGATCACATCCCCACTAGAGTACCATAAAGGCATAGTTTTCCTGTCTTGCAGAATACTCAAGCTGCTTTTTATTGAATATTTTAAGAATATTAGTTTGTTCATTGCTTTGAAATTGTTACATTTTCTCGGTGATGCTATAAGTTCTCAAATAAGTATCTTAAAAAAAATTGTGGTTGAAAAAGTTTTGTAAAATTATTAATTCGTTAAATTGTAGATTTTACAGTATACAGAGATTTTAGAAAACAAAATGTCGGTTTCTGTATCTGCAAATGACAACAGATTAAAAACTTTTTTTGTAAATGTAAAAATTGAATACCATTTTTATGATTAGTTAATGATCTTAGCCATTCTTGCAATCGTATAACAATCATGTAGGTTACTTGTATCAAATCCTAGAGTTAGATTTACTCGTGCAGAAAACAGTACATATCGTATGGAAACATGTAAAATGGAGATGGTTAGAAACTAGAAAGATTGTGTCATTTGGCCACGTCATCCATTATTGGATGACTTATGACAGGAAAGAAGCTAATAAAGATTTTGTTTTAAAATGTTGTTAAATATGTCCTCGGCACAAACAAAACTCAGTGAGGATATATTTTTGTACACACACACACACACATACACACACACACACACACACACACACACACACACACACACACACACACACACACACACACACACACACACACACACACACACACACACACACACACATATATATATATATATATATATATATATATATATATATATATATATATATATATATAAATATATATATATATATATATATATTCCCAATGATAAAATAAAATAAGTAAAATAATAGTGGATTCAAATCGAGAAACATGAAAAGGATGATAAATTTCCGAGTTGTTCGCTTTATATATTAAAAAAAAAAAGAGGTTGAATCAGACTATTATAGACGATTTGTGGATTGAGTCATTTTAGGTGGGTTTTATGCAAAATGTGTTTTTTTTGTTTGTGAAAATAACTCTGGATATTTTTGTATTCTTATTGACGTTTCCAGATTACTAAACAATGTTTTCATTTTATTACGGTTTATCAAGTTTACTTCGTTTAGGTTAATAAATGTCGCATTTAGGTCCGGTTCGAGTGAGCCCCAATGCCGTAAAGCGTGTAAAAACATTTACAAAATTAGATACGACTTGGAGGCAGTTTTACGGTTCCTCATTAGCCGGGGCTGTATTCTTGTACGGAGGCTACATACTTTACTTAATTTGAAATAAACTTGACCGCAATTTATTTGTATTAGATACCTAGAGCCGTACTCCATTATTCGGCAGTTCTTACGAGTGGTGTTCAGAAAGCAACGACCGTTCCTCTTTAAAAAGTTAACTTAAATGATTAATTATTTTATTCTGAATTTTAATGTAAAACAATCAGGGTAAAGACACTGTTAGGGCGTTTGTCCACTACGCGGGATTTCACCGTCCGGCAGTCCGGTTTTAAAAAATGAAAACGACTACTTTAGCGTGATCGAATTTACGCGCAACGTACTCACGCACCGATCAAGAGCAACGATCCGAAGAAATATGGACAAAAGCACAAGCCAATCCAAGCCAATCGTCGTTTTAAAACGCTAACTGACGTACCGGACGGTAAAATTCCGTGTAATTCCGGGTAGTGGACATGCCTCTTTATTCGCACTTTGGTTCCATAAATAATGATTGGAGACTAAACTATTCATTATATAATACATAATAATTGCTGTTTTTTGGACAAAGTTCAGTTCATTCATTATACTTTTTATTTTGAACGTCATATTTACTATTAAGATAAAATATAATTATAAGAAACAATTTATAAAAAAAAAAACAACTTTATTTTTAACCACTTTTTTATTTGTACATTTTTTCTCCAACCGGTTTCGACATGAACCTTGTCATCATCAGGGTTAAACATGTACTAATTTTAAAGACATTGAAATACTCATAGTAAGGTGAGTGGGAGGGTGTAAGGAATGGGTAATTAAGTTAGGTTTGGAGTTAGAGGGGTAGGGGGTGTGGAGTTTTTATTGCTGTTTTTACAATAAATAGGAATATAAAGATGCATTCAAGAGAATAAAGAAGACTTTTCGTACTAGTTATTGACTCTTTACATATAAGTGAAATCTCGACTTCGAACCTCCGCCTCCGAGATGAAGACTCTCCGATCTATTACCGGAAACACATTGCGAGACCGAGTAAGAAACACCAACATCCGGAGCATGTGTAAGACGGAGGATATCGTGAGGTGGGGACGACAACGAAGTAGATACTGGAATGAGTATATAAACAGAATGTCAGAAGACAGACTTCCAAGTATCGCCCTTCAAAGAAAACCCTGAAGGAAGCAAACCCCCAGGCAGGCCTCCGGAAAGGTGGAAGGACAGCTGGGAGTCAACATCCCAAGAGCGACAGGCGGAGGCACAGATCCTTAGGATGTACAAAAATAATAAGAAGAAGAAAACATATAAGTGTAAAAAAAATAAACATTTAAAATGGTGATACATACAATAAATATATATAAATATGTAATACAACCAGTGTAAATGTATTAACTAGCCGAAATACTTCGATGAAATTATCTGTGACATAGAAATGGGATTTTTATTAGATTTATCCACAAGATTTTCAATTTCGCTGTTGTCGATCGAAGATATTGTCGAATGCAAGTTGCAATTCGTTATATCTATCGTATCTGCTCAGGAAATTTGTGAAATCAGTGAAAATTTTCCTGCATAAAAGGCGAAAATCCTTAATTGGATGCAAACAAGGCTTTCATGCGCAATTATTGTTCTTTACTTGGCTCCGTGTTATTGCTCAGCTTAGTGTGAAAGCTTTGAGAAAGGATTTTTATTTGTGCAATTAACATCACATTTTTTTGTAGATTATAGTTTATGACGATTAGACAGTATAAGGTAAGGTTCTATTTTATATTTATAGTTTTATGTTATATAAAGATTTAGAGCTCCAAAGAAGATTTAAAAAAAAATGTAAGCTGGGATTATTTAGACAATGAATAATAGATTTCAATACATTATGAAAGTACATTTTTTTCTAGAGAACTGAAAGTTCTCTAGAAAAATACGTCAAATGTGGTCAGAATTCGCCATCTCACATTTCATTATTTTTCGTTTTCACGCAAAAATATTTTTTTACTACTTCCTCGTATTAACAGTGGCAATGTTATATTAACTGTATATATATTTTCTATGTTTAGTAATATTTTTAATCCATCTTTTTTCACTAGTAAAATTTGTTTGTTTTCACTATAAATACAAATAAAAAAATTAATTGGTTATTTTGTTTTGAAAAAAAAAATCTTCATTACTCTCTAGATTGTCTCCGTGCGCAAAAATTTCGCATCAATATTCTTTTACTACAGCGTGTGTCCAAATACTTGTTCAGAGATCTGGATTATCTCCAATTATAGGAGTTATTGACATCTCAACAAAGGTGAAGAAAAATATAGAAATTCGGGCATTTACGGGTCTTACGACCGTCATATGCTGGTTTAAGTGATCACTTTACACACGTGTAACATTCACCAATTCTACTCATTATGACAACCACACTACTCTATTCTACTAAATTCTTGGAAGTTCTATATATGTATACATGATCCAATTTCGAAACATTGTGCTTGAATCACTAGAACTTCACTAGAGACTGAAGAATGAAGCCTTTTACTAAGCAGAAACTCTTTTAATAGATTTTAATCACATGAGAAACGCAATATTTAATATTCTATTCATTACATGCATAACGATCGCTTGTCATAAATTCAAAGTTATTAAGTAATCAGCAATCAGCCGTCGGCGGAATGAGACCAGTATCGGCGAATTGAGGCAATCAGTATGTATTGTAATCAAAGTACGACATATTAATGTTTAATCTGTCTATGATCGATATGGCGGTTGGTGTGTAACGGATTCGGTTCGATAAGTCGGCAAATCGCCCCTAAATGGTTTGCAAGGTTGAGTGCGCGCCCTATCAAGTGCCCGCTGATCGGTATACACGAGTAAATATGTAGCTACCAATATTTAGGAGTTGAGTTTCCATCAACACGCATTTCAACTCACTTTTTCAAAGATTGGAAAATTCAAATGCTACCGCTATTTCAATATATATATATATATATATATATATATATATATATATATATATATATATATATATATATATATATATATATATATATATATATATATATATATATATATATATATATAAATATAGATATATATATATATATATATATATATATATATATATATAAATAAAGATATATATATATATATATATATATATATATATATATATATATATATATACACACACACACACACACACACACACACACACACACACACACATGTATTTAAAAACATAATTGGCCACAACAGCTCCCTTAGCTATCGCCAATATGCGACATATCTAGATGTCTCGTCTTGTTTTGTTTGTTTTTGTTATTTTATTTTATTTTTTATTTTTTTCATATTTTCAACAATATTATTTTTAGGTTATGTGTTTATATTAAATGTAAAAACTTTTATTCTACGCGATATTTTTCCTTCGGATATTTTTTAAGTCCTTGAAAGTAATGTTGGTTTGATGATCTAACTTTAATTCTTTTGAATAAGCGCATATTTTGTCGGGAAGGCCATTGTACCCTCGAAGATATGTGATTTTGTCTTATGTGTTCATTATTCTGAATCCATTTATCGGATGTGTTACGTACTTATCTTGACAATTCCCTTTCCCGAGTAGGCGCTTTGTTGAGTAATCGTTTTGATACCATGAACGATAAGGACTGTGAAGGTGGGATAATGATACAGAAAACCGAGAGATTTAACTGCTTTTGAACGCTTTAGGCGAGAAGATTCATTTTCAATTTCATTACGTACATCCACAACAGTGCAGAGTTCAACGACATGTGCTTTTACAAAATCTACTAATTTAGACATAATTATACTGGAGGTATTTTAAAAATATGTTTTGAAAATCAATTTTTAACAACAACAAAAACTCCTGAAATGTATTTAGCAAATGTTATCCAATCTCTAATTTTTCGCATTGCATACCATTTAATATTTATTTATTTAAACTTTATGTACAGAAAAGAAATAAGTACATTGGCGAGTGTTTATTGCTAAAAAGTCATATCTTCCAACCAAAACAAAAACAGACTAGTGATATTAGTCAAAATGTTTGATACCATATATAGCTGTTTGTATTCAGAGGGTAGACAGTACTTGAACATTAAAAAAAACACAAGTTACAAATTGATGATAATAAGGAAGGCAAAAGAAAAAGGGAGTTTAGGGAAGGAGGTAGAGGGAAAAACTAAGGGAGGAGGTTTGATGGATAGTAAGGATTCTAATGATAGATACATATTGGTCAGAATCATATTGAAAGATATTAAAGTTTTCGGCTTTCGTTAATAAAAAAAGATTTTACATTTTGAAGATCCTTTAGCCTACATTTACAACTCGTGGGTATAAATTTTGATCTGACTATGAACGTCCTAAGTTCAATAAATGGGTAGTTTTTTCATGGTAATGGCTACTGCGTTAGAAAAATGATAAAAATAAGAGTTCGGAATTGGAAAAGACAGGGTGATAAAATAAAGACATATATTTTTCTTCCCTATCTACAATGAAATACGACGTTTCGTGATAGTTCACGTGAGTTCGGGCAGCGATTTGACGCCAGACAGGTACCTACATTAAATAAGATGAAGCGACTTCCCACTCATCTCTTTTGGGAAATGTTCTTACTTTTCGGTGATCTTTAAACGACTGGTCACCTTACTGTTACCCCAATTTGACCCAGGCCAGGAAATGTGAAGAGAGACATTTACTACAATAAGTTTTTCACGTAGGGGTCGAAATGGAAAATCGAATCGGAGCTAAATTTTAAGTACTAGATTTTACTTATATTCGAATAATCTTGTAAATTGAATGTCCCCAAACACATTTTAAAATTACAAAATAGTTTCATTGATTAATTCGGCAGTCACTTTGTTGTAAAATCTATCCATTTTTAATTTAAGTTTTCCGTAGTAGTAAGTTATACAGTGTTTGAAAATGATGCGGAATACATCAAAATACGTGTCATAATAGATTTTAAGAAAAAGTGGTATTTAGTAAGTAACACATAACAGTTATTAGATATTTATTTAATACGTTTAATTATGTCTAAACATAATTGTTGTTATACGGTCATAAAAAAAATATTTAAATTTAAAATACTTTTGTTACATTAAAAAAAACATTAAACGAATATGAAAACAACAAATATTTGTTTTCTTTTGAGTGTATTATCAATTGAGTATACCTACTGTTAAAAAAATGAATGAAACAAAGCTGTGGCAGAGCGAGTATCGAACAAAAGATTTTAAGATCGTTAAGCCGCTACACTACCACGGGATCACAACTGACTAACACTGATAATTTTCTTCCCATATTATCGGAAAAATAACAAAAAACAATTTGAAACAAATTCATTGAAAAATAACAGTTGCATTTTTTTCATGTTTCAGAGAAGACTTCAGGCTTCACAGAATTTGGAGCAGGAAGTTGCTGCGGCAGCAGCCAGCATATTACAGCATCACTCTACAGGTTTGTATTTAATAGTTACATTTCAGTATTTATTTTTTTTATTTTTAGTATTTGGTGTCTATTTACGTATTTCGAAACGATATAATATAATATAACAACGTTGAAACCAAAATTAGAAGTTGAGGCCATATTCGCAATTAACAAATTTAGTTAGCTTCTGACAATGTATAGTGCTGGATGTCAGTTCACACCAATATTATATTTGGAATACATTTTGGATTTTTTGTTTTGTTTTTTAGAATATGCATTTTTTTACTAAATTAAAACCAGATATTAATTTTAAAAAACTTATCTTTTTAAATACAAATACTTACGATGTTTAAAAAAAACAAGTGCATTAAATGTTACCTGGGTTTAAAGAAAATTAAGTTGATATTTAACGAATACTAGGCCTTAAGTGCAAAAGTATACTGGCAGCTTGAAGCGGTCAGGGTCGCATTCAAACCTGACACCTCTAACATTCCGAACCTAATCTCATTAGATCATTTCAAGCTGTCGTTATATTGTCAGCTATTTTCATAGTCCGATACCAAGTAAACTGCTTCAAGAAATTACAATATTTTTCCCAGTGAACTCGAGACAGCTAGGAACTGTTGTGTATGCTGATGTTAATACAGATATTACCTTTTTTATTTATTGAAAATTGGATTTGATTTTAAATAATTAATCCGGTTAAAAATCAAAAATGACGCAACCCTGCAGAAATATCACAAGTCTTAGAATCAAACATAGATGCAAATAAAATCTTAGAAAAACTATGGAAATGACTTAGTTTTTTTAAAGTACCGTTTTAGCCCATTTTGCTATTTTCGATGTTGAAAAATGGTTTGAAAATCACCAATTTATTTTAAGATCAAATATGTGGCAACCCTGCTCAAATAACACAAGTTTTAGAATCAAATATATGATAAAATCTTCTAAAAACTATGCAAATGACGTAGTTTTTTTTAATTTTAAATGATCGTTTATTCCCATTTCTCCGTTTTTTATGCTGAAAAAAAGGTTTTGACATCAACACCAATTTACTTTATTCTCCTTTAGGATATTTAACATATACAAGCATAGAATTTCATAGAAAATATAATTTTCATCTTGACGAAACACGGGGAAATGATTACCAGTGTCTACATTTATACAGTGGTAGCTGAAATTCCGGCAAGACGTGCTCATGGCACGCGGCATAGTAACCCAGGAAAGCATTATTAGACAATTATTGTACCTATGGCGCGAGGTAATATATGTTGATCCTTTGCCACAAACGTGGTTTACCTACATATTGTCGAGTTGTCTTCAGAAACTAGTTTTCGCAAAACTATTGGTTTTCCCTGGGATTGTAAACCAGTGTTGAATTTTCAGTGGGGTCCGACATATGGCCAATAACAAGTGCGAACGACACACTAGATAATAACAGAGGAAAGCATTACCAGACAATTACCGTACTTATGGTATAATGTAAAATATTTTTGTGTCGTACGTGACATTGTTTCGTATGGCCGTGTTATTTTCTCAGCCTTGTATCTCCAAATTCACGAGTAGATATTCAGAGGAGACTTTAAAGTAATAAAAATAAAAATAAATTTATCTTTTGACATCTCATCAAAGATGAAGAAGAATATGGATGTTTGGGCATTTACGGGGCTGACGACCGTCATAGGCTGGTTTAGGTGATCACTTTACACACGTGTAACATTCACCAATTCCGCCCGTAATTGACAATCACACTACTCAAATTCTTGGAAGTTCTATATATATGAACCAATTTAAAAACCTTGTTCTTGAATCACTAGAACTTCACTAGAGACATCTATTGGTGAGATGTAAAAATAAATTGGACACACTCAAAATGTTGTAAAAATAAATTTGTTTAATTTACATAGTGCCATTTTTATAAAATACTACTTTAAGGGCAAAATGATATTGTTATGCAATGCTCGTAAAAAAAATGTAAGTTTATGAAATACGAGTAAATTTACATAATATTAAATACCTTTCAGCCTCACACCGATATCGAAATAAGAACTGCTTGGTTACCTATTGGTACTTACAAGATATAAAAAAATAATCGGATGTAGAGACAGTAAAAAGATACAGTGTAAATATAAAAGTTATAAATTATTTAAATTAATAAAATGATTTGAGCACAGACAATGATGCCATATTTGATTCAAAATGGAAAGGGACTTACGATAATTTATTTACTGATTTTTATATAAAGCTATTTTAGCTGGATTGGCGATTTTAAATTTATTCAGCTTGCTGTAGGGTTTATCGAATTATGTAATAATTTGTTTATTCACGAACGTAATAAATTACAGTGACGATGTTCATTTATTTACTTTACTATAATATTTTAAAAATAACAATTTATGAGAACTAATCAAGACAGCTGTTTTCAGAAAACATATAAATTTGGGGGGAATTCACGAGACAAAACTAAATAAATAATAAACAGGTCAAGAGTAGCAGGTACCTTTGTTGTTTTCGTGTATCACGCACACAAACGCGTATGTATATCGACTATAAGAATTCATAATATACATTCACATTATAAAATCCAACGGTAACCTGTGATAGAAATGACCCGGTTAGTCAAATATGCGTTCTACTGAAATATTATTCCAATTATTTTAAATCAAAATAAAAAATCAAACCATTATCTGCACTTCAATGGTGCGTAAGGCATTGCATCATATAAACGTAGTGTTATCTTGATCGTTTACATATAAAGGAAAGGTGATTAGCCCTCCGCTTCAGGTGCCAGTCCAGGGTAATATTGAATAAATAATTATTTATAGAACCACAATGTTTTTGTAAAACGCAAATACGTAATTTGAAAAAATGGACATGATTTTGTTTTGTACAAAAAAGCGCATACTTGTGATACAGTTTATTTTAAAATATGTTATATTTACAATATTTATTGTGTCGGGTTTTGGTCTCGTGGTTAGTGTCGCGGACTCTTAAGTCAGAGTTTCTCGGTTCGAACCCACTGTACCACAATTTGATACCCATTTCTAATAATGAGCCGCTTAGGCTCACAGAAATATGTAGTATGAAATTGAAATATTTGTGTAAATAATAAAAACGAAATTATTTTTTATTTTTTAATTTTTTAAATATTTTAATTAAATTTACCATTTCACATCATAAAGGCACTTTAATGTACTTGAAGTAATACATTACGATTTAAATACATAATGTATCCTATTTCAAATGCATACATATAGGTTAAACCTTACTGAATGTCCCTTTAAAGAATGTGTGACACTATTTTTTAATTAAGACATTTACGCAATCTCAGTTAACAACAATGTAAGGTCCTCTCCAAGCACTTTCTTCACATTGAAAGCTCCTAAATGGTTTTTTAAGCTCGTTTTATATTTTTGAAAATTCGTTTTTCAGAGTTCCTCAATCCTGTGTCGGCAGAACAAGTAGCAGTGGAATGCGGTCTCCTGGATGAAGATTTTTACTAACATAACATAACATAACATAACATAACATAAAATAACATTGTAACTGTAAGTATTTTTACTAATATAACAGAAGTCAGCCAATAAGGTCACGATACATATTGCAATCGTTGAAAAACTTTTTTTTTAGAAAAAAAAGCCAAAGATATTTAGCATAGGACGGTTTTTTCTATGTGGTGTCTATGATAAGGATGTTAGTATTTATTGAACAAAATCACGAGAATTATGCAAACTAGTCATTAGAGTTTCTTTTATAAAATGTGACTCAAATTAGTATTTAAATTCGTAGTATTAACAACATTTTCATAAAAAAAGAATATGAAATACCTTACTGTTTTATTCAGTCATCACTAGATGACAAAAAAGACTTTCTGATTATATAAATAAAATTTCTTAGTTGAAAAAAAAAACTGTTATCTTGTATATATATATTGTTAAAAAACGAGAATAACTTAAGAATACAAATAAATACTTGAGATCAGCAATATTATTTCTTAAAAGTAGTAGTTAAGTAGTTATTTCAAATGACAGATGTAAAATATTAATGTAGATATACATATCACTCACTCCTTTCAACGACGTCATATATATCAAAAAACTTGAATTTTCAGGAGATCGTTTTTAAAGTTTAAAAATTTCATAAAATGTATTAAAAATAAATATCAAGCCACTTATTGAACTTTTACCGTGCAACAGATCGGCTGTCCAAACTCAAAACACAGTAAGGGACATTTTTTTTGGACTTTATAGAATCTACTTAGTTCAAAAATGCAAAGAAAACGTACTCCAAAAAAAAGTCCCTTACTGTGTTTTAAGTTTGGACAGCCGAGATCTTTTTAGGTTAAATTTGTTTTTAACGTTTTTTCTTTATTTGAAAAATATTTAGTATTTAAAAAAATAATTTAACAATACATTTTCTTCAAAATGCAAAAACAACACTTTCTGCCATGTAGCGGGTAAATATTAAGTTAAAAATATACCGCTTTTGCTGGGATATAGTACATTTTCTGGGCAATCCGAAAACATGTACAACTGAAAATTGACGATTTTTGATATTTGACGTTGTTGAAAGGAGTGAGCGATATGTGACAAAATGTCTTTGTTTTTGGGTGTTTTATCCAAAACGTGAACAATTTACAACTTGTCTTAACGTATTGTTACATTAAAAAAATTAACAGTCATTTTAGTTTACCCCGGTTACAAATTGTCCTAAGAAAAACATATAGCAAATCTAGTTTTCACTAGGAAAAACTATCATTAGTCAGATCAAGGTAACATTTATAGTAACATTTATATTCAGGCCATCCGTTATTCAAGTAAAACAAAATGAACAAAAAAAATCTAGTCAATTTGTAAAGTGTATGTTGATAAGCGTACACAGAAGCAAGTACATATATGTACCCTAGTGGAATAAATTCTGGACACTTGTGTGCAAGTAGTACAATGATTTAGACACTAAACATTATAAAATGTCATATTTGCCATTAGGACCTAACAAAATGATATATGAAATTTAATCATATTTAAATTTTATATGATAAAAAACTTTCGATGAAAATGTTTTTTTTTTAAATGGAATAATTCTATCATTTTTAATTTGTATTATTTGAATTTTTTTATTATTTTAAAAATAATAAAATTATACTTCAATTCATTGATAATAAGTACATTTTTAATTATAGTGTACAAATTCATAAGACGACTTTTGAAATCGGCATTTGACAGACGCTCCTTACTTATTACGTTTTTTTACGTTTTTTTCAAACGTACCAATTAAGTTGTTGGGTAATATATCCAAAATAAAACAAGGTTTCAGTTGGATTCAATTCTACATTTATTTATGTATATCTTAAAACGTGACGCGTTTCGTCTTCTTAGGACATTATTAAACATAGGTGTTTGATAATGTCCTAAGAAGACGAAACGCGTCACGTATTAAGATATACATAAATAAATGTAGAATTCAATCCAACAAAAACCTTGTTTTATTTTGGATATATTACCCAACAATTCAATTTGAAATTCTACCAACTGTCTGCAGTTACAATAAGTAAGTACAAATTAAGGGTTAAACATGATTTTGTTAAATGTGCGAAACATTAAAAAATAAAAATAAGTAATAAAATATTATATACCCATAACATCTCATTGAAAAGTACGATTAAAGGATTCAAAAATTTAATTTTGTTAATTTTCCCCAATCACCACAGTGAAACTATAATACCTGCTCCAGTTAATAGGGTTACCATTCATTACTGGCATATTTTCAGTATTTTTTTTAAAGAAAAGAGAAAACTGACAAAGAAACTCTTTACAGAGTTAGACTTTGAACAATTTTGTGGTATTTATTAAAAAAAGGCAATTAGCTTCATTAAATATTTTTGTTGGAATATCCCTAAAATTATGTTGTCCAATTTAATGTTAAATATTATAAAAGACAATTCTTTCATTTCTGATTAAAATATTTAATTACATATTATATTACTTCTTCTTCTTCCTGGCTCTATCCCAACTTATTTCGTAACGTCTTTGTAGATTGTTGGGGTCAGCTCTCCTTGTCGTCAGGTCCTTCTGTCATATACAACGTCACCTAGGCCATGCTTTCGAATCATGTTATCTTTCTGTAGCATCCTTGATTTTGTTGGTCTTAAACCTAGGCCATGCCTTTGATCATATTATCTTTCTGTAGTATCCGTGATTTTTTTGGTATTTTTTTAGATGTCTTTGTTTCATTATATTACTTTTGTATTACGTGTTATATTACGTGTAAAATTATCAATCGAACTAGGAATGCAAGATTCTAAAAGTGTTCAGAATACATTCCATTACTGCAGGTGCAAAAAATGTTGTATTGATAATATTTAATATCTAGTCACAATGTACGTAGTAGATATTTACCATCCAAATTAATTAGGTATGAATCAAAATAAAAATAATTTCATATAATTATGTGAAATCAAGTATTTTTTCATTATGAAATAGGATTAAAAAATGCTTTGTATAATGTGATCATTTTCAAATAAAAACATTGCTGTAATGCGAAAATGTTGTTTTATTTCATTGTAATATATTTTTTGTATGTATGTTCTTTTAACCCTTATCCGCACCCAATGGTGCATAGTGCACTGCATTATATAAACGCAGTGTCATATTGATCGATTAACACATGAAAAGATAGGTGATCAGCCCTCCGCTTAAGGTACCAGTCCAGGGATACATTAAATAAATATTAGAGTGAAAAGTCACTTATATTTATTTGACGCCCCCCCTGGGAATCGAAACCGGGACCTCCGGTACGGTAGCTGAGCGTGCTGACCATTACACTACGGAGGCGAACAAATGTAGAAATGTTATATTCCGAAACTAACCAACGGACTATCACGTCGCTTCTCCATAGGGGTAGACAAAGAGAAGAGAACGCCACACCAACCTGTCTTTAGAAACAATCTTCGCCTCCTTCACATTCATGAATCCCCTCATACATACCCGCCCATTATTCCGACCCCTAACTTGTTCAGTTTCAAGTATTTGAAATTCTTGATGATATCAACTTATATTCCTTTTGGGGTAATACTTTGCGCTAGTACATACATGAGATGAATTAATTTAAAATATGTAGATTCATTTCATTGGAATATTTATGTTGATTTTCAATCTATTGTTTCTTTTTCTAAAATACTGTAAAATATTCCAATTCAATGAACAAAAATATCATAAGTCAGAAGTATGGATAAAGTTGAAATAAGTTTACTGCTTTCTTTGCGGAAATAAATGCAAAAGATTTTTTCTCAAATCACGATTCGTCGAGCGGAAATCTTTAATTTCCACAAAATATGCCGGCGATACGACCCCTACCTTATTGCCACCGTCGACCCCCCCAAAAGTTATTATTTTAAACTTTTTACTCCACCTGCCGGTAAAACTTTGAAACACCAGTTAGCAAATCACTAAACCATTTTCATAAATTTTCTCCAATAATAAAATTATCATTACACGGCGTAGCTTCTGAATAATGTCTCGAGAGGTTTGGGAATACATTAATACTGATTCATACCTACTTGATACTTTTTATTTATTTATTTTTAATATTATTTTTATTGGCAAAGCACCCAAAATTGATTGATACATGCCATACTAATGATTTTATTTAAACATTTATTTTTAATGATTTTACTTGAAGTTACTTGAACGTTTTTGACATACTTTTTTAAATGTTTTATGACCGCACTATTGACAATTTGGGAGTTCATTAATTAGAGGTGTTGGACATTCAGCGGGAAGGACAACTTGATACTTGTACCTGACATAAAAATGTTTATAAAATAACCAACCATCAAGTCACTTCTCCTCAGAGGTAGACAGACATATATATATATATATATATATATATATATATATATATATATATATATATATATATATATATATATATATATATATATATACAGTGAGTGGCCATATTATTAGGGACACTTCGAATTTCCTGTAATTTTCATTATTAAATGAATTTAATGAGCAAATAATTTGGTTTTTTGAATATTTTTTTATTGATTGGGGTGCTTTATTTAGAATTTAGAAACTTTATTATCATGCCTTTAATAATACTAATTTATTTTTATCATAAAAAGTGATTATTCAACAATTTCAAAAAAAATCTTAATTTTTAGTAATAACACCCTTTGCTCCGATTACAACCTCCAAACGTCAGGGCATACTTTTTAATGCAGATTTTTGCATTGTGCCAGAGATTAGGGTTATTATGCCATACTCTGTTAAGAGTTTCTATCATTTGCCGCTTGGTGATGATGACTTCTTTAGCAATCTCACGTTTCGTTAGTTCCCAAAGGTTTTCAATGGGGTTCATATTTAGCTAATTCCCCGAGTAAGGCAAAACACACCCGTTTTTTTCAGCCAGGAATGTGATAACACTCCTGGCTTTATGACACGATACGGAGTCATGCATTAAAACATACTCTTCATCGCCAGGGAACCGTTCTTGAGCCTCGGCTGGAATCGACTTTTCAGTACTCGCTGGTACTGGTCTTGCCTCATGGTCCCTTCCATGATAAAGAGGTATCCCATACCCTTAAATGAGATCACGGACCACAACATTATGCTAACAGGGTGTTTTTAACCTTCTTCACAAGGCAGTCTGGGTTGAATTTTTCTCCTGGGCCACGTCGGAAAAATGAAGTTTTTCCCACCAAAATTTTAAATGTTCACTCGTCCAAGAAGCAGACCTGTAATGTATTACCATAATTGCAAAAATATATATTTTTTTATCTTCTTAATTTATTATACGAATACAAGTCATAAATACTCGATTCCAGTCCGAAACAGTCACATTCCGGTGTTCTTTGGCCCATAGGAGTCGTTTTTTCTTCATGCCTCAGTCAAGCGTAGTTTTTTGGTTGGACGTCGACCTATTAGATTTACTTCAACTAACCGTCTCGGAACTGTCCTTTGGATACGTTGATTCCTTCATCGTTAATCAACAGAAATAAACAACAATTAGACAATCAACAGACTTTTTACGATTTTGGAAATAGATGTCCCTGATTTTATGGGCACCACGAAGAGTTGTGATGCTTTTTCTGCCTTTTTTTCCGACGCGGGCTGATTCTAGACGCAGGTTTTTATCAATTTTTCTTTGTATCCGATGGACTCCTGACTTCGAAACATCTGTAAGTGCTGCTATTTCTCTCTAGAAATATGTGGAATGAAGTAGTAAGGTTATAACTTCCGTACATTTTCTCGGAGATATGTTTGAAGACTTGCCCATACTTAAATTGAGAATATTATGGTTCAGTTCAAACTAAATTGAATTTTATTTAAATATTAATTGAAATTTACTTATTGAATAAGCAAAACTAATAAATTATTAAACAACACTTACGTTTTTATGGTCTTGAACTCAAAAAACTTACACAAAAATGGTTTAAAAATATATTAACTGACTTCACACCAATATCATTTTTCACCAATCAACATCCAAATGAAAAAAAAACTTACTTTTTTGATATTTCACAGTATTGATACATCTTTGAAACAATAATTATGATACCAGCAACAAAAATACGTAAGAAAAAATAATTATAACTAATTAATTTGACCAAAAAATTAATTTAAACTTGAAAATTATAAAAAAGTACAAGTGTCCCTTATAATTTGGCCACCCACTGTACATATATAAATATAAATATATATATATATATATATATATATATATATATATATATATATATATATATATATATATATATATATATATATATATATATATATATATATATAAATACATATGTATAAATATATATTTATATATATATATATATATATATATATATATATATATATATATATATATATATAAATATATATACATATATATATATATATATATATATATATATATATATATATATATATATATATATATATATATATATATATAAATATATATATATATATATATATATATATATATATATATATATATATATATATATATATATACATATGTATATATATATATATATATATATATATATATATATATATATATATATATATATATATATATATATATATATATATATATATATATATATATATATATATATATATATATATATATATATATATATATATATATGTATATATATATATATATATATATATATATATATATATATATATATATATATATATATATGTATATATATATATATTTAAATATATATATATATATATATATATATATATATATATATATATATATATATATATATATATATATATATATATATATATATATATATATATATATATATGTAATAAAATAACTAGGTACCTACCTATACATTTTATTAAGTACTTACAAAAAGTACCTACATGAAACAGTTCTACCACCAGATGCCGCATGCGTCGCTCAGAAGAAAACAAAAGACTTCCGATAATATTATTAACTGTCAGAATCAGATAGATAGATAGATAGATATAAAAATTATTATAAAGATAAATTAAGAATAAACTTTAATTACAAAGCAACACATTGTTTATTTTATTATTATACACCCACTTTACATATTATTTACACTTAATTTTCAAAAGGAAAATATTACCACGTTATATATATATATATATATATATATATATATATATATATATATATATATATATATATATATATATATATATATATATATATATATATATAAATGTGTGTATGTGTGTGAAAAATAAAACCATTTTATTCATGTTTAATACAAATCCATCATGCCATTGTTATTATTCAATTTCAGAATTTTTCACGACTTCCCCCCTTTTATTATCTGTGATACATTTTTACATATTACATACCGAGAGCTTTACTGACTAAGTTACTTTCATCATATTTACAATATTCCTTATTACTCACAGCGGAGCGCACTTCCTTTCAATGCCAGGGGAAATCACGAATCCAGTTAATTCGTCTGGAAAATCGGATCCTAGCGGTGATAACCAACTTTTTCCAAATATCAATTAATTACTTAATGCATTACCAAAGAAATAGTTGCAATATTTTAAATATTCATTCAAACCCTAATCCGCACCCCATGGTGCATAGGGCACTGCATCATATAAACGCAGTGTTATCTTGATCATTAATATTTTTTTGACCCCCCCTGGGGTTCCATTTTAAATATGCGTTGAAATAATTGAGGATAAATATATCATTATAAATGTTTTTTAAGGAAAAACCCGCAAAGCCTTTTCTTTAAGAGGCTTGTATGCAAGTAGGATAGTAAGGATAGGGAAGGTTAATGTGAAAAATACATCACAAACACCCAGACCAATTTAAATAAAACTATCTTTAAATTATTTTACACTTGGCGGGAATCGAACCCGCGTCGCCAGTTTCGCAGTATCATCATTAAGGTATCGTAACAAATATATTTTTTCTACTAATATATTTTCTTCATCAAATTATGTTTTATTGATAAAATCAAGAAAGGTCTATTCAGATTAAGAAAGGTGTGTTGAGATGGTTTAAAGAAAGGGTGAAGAAAGAATAGTAAAAAAAAATCGGGAGGCAAATTTGGTTGGTAATAGAAGCAGAGAAAAACCGAGGAAAACGTGGCATCAGCAAGTATTTGAAATACTTGAAATTAGTCAGGTCAGTCGTCGGAATAATCGGATTGTATGTATGAAGAGATCCATGAATGTGTAAGAAGCGAAGATTGTTTGTAAAGACAAAGTGGTATGGCATTCTATTCTCTGCCTACCCCTGTGGTGAAGCAGCATGATGGTTAGATAGAAAACATTTTTTTTTAATATACTCTTTTTGCCGTGGATACCAAACAAAGGCATTATGCGATGCTATGCCACAACTCATGTCCGCCTCCGTAGTGTAATGGTCAGCACGCTCGGCTACCGTACTAGAGATCCCGGGTTCGATTCCCAGGAGTTAGGGGGGGTCAAATAAATAAAAGTGATTTTTTCACTCTAATATTTATTTAACATTACCCTGGACTGGTATCTGAAGCAGAAGGCTGATCACCTTTCGTTCATGTGTTAACGATCAAGATAACACTGCGTTTATATGATGCAGTGCCTTTTGCATCATATAACCACAACTATCCCACAACTACGGATCTAAAATACAGACGCTATGCGACTCTTTCATACTCTATATTCCTTGTAGTGAACTTTTACGCTAACATCAAACTTTCAAAATAACTTTAGATACATCCAACTTTGTTAAAACACGTGTTATTATTTTGAGATAAACATTTGAATTTTTAAATCTACAAATTTTTACATGAAAAAAAAGACTTCTAAATTACATTTTCTTAATTAAAAATTTCGCGTTGTATAACGTAAAAATCTCTAATCTTGCCGTGAGTCAACGGACGTGTTGAACAGTTTGTAGGTACGTTTATACTCGTACTTAGGTGGGTATAAAGCTTGCCGCATCTGTCGCTCGTATAAATTAGTTATAATAAGTAGTAGCAAGAGGCTGCGTAATGTCACGCCGAGTCGTGTCGTAACTGTCGTATTGTACCATATGCGTTTAATGTACATATGCCCTTACGTAGGAAAAAGGAATTTTTTGTGGTTTTTTCAAGGACGTGTAACAGAAGGTACGAAAAATACTTAGGTAATCCTGTTTTTATGAGGTGATTAAATTTCACCAAACGCACGTGTATTACAGACATTTAAAAAAAGTTTTCAGCGATCTTCGGTTTATGAACGTGTCTGGCTATGAACAATTCCAGTGGTGAACAGTAATTCCAGTGCAGTAAAACCTCGATATAACGGACCTCTATTTAACAAACTTCGGAAATAACGAACAAAAAATCCGGTAAAAGTATTTTTTTTAAAACGTCCTGTTAATATTATACATGCTTAAATTCAAGTTTCGTTGCTTGTCAACGATTTAAGTGGCCATTATAAATCCAAATTATGTCTCCAAACTTCAAAAGTGCAAAAAAAATAGATTCCCTTTTCAAAGCAGGTTTACCGAAAGCAAGAAGGCGATATTAAACAGCAACGTCACTTCACGACGAGTGTCCTGGGAAAATAAGTAGAATTTAGTTTCTGTTTTGAATTATTTGATTATATCTACAATAAATGCAATGTTCATATTTTCAAAAAAAAAGTTTTTATATTTGTTTTAAATCTATTTTTACATAACGGAAATTCGGCTTTAACGGACACCCCCTCTCGCCAATTAGTCACGTATATCGGGGTTCTACTGTTATTCGGCTTGCGAACAGAATATTGGGCGAGGAGCACACTTTACGTTTGCTGACAGGGAGTCACCCACTTTTCGGCTGAGATTTCAAGGAGATTCCCGCTGTAGAAGTGGAAGAGTATAATGATGAGCAAAAACGGTAATGGAGAAAACACTTTAGAGACTTCAGTTACAGATTATGGAAGGGGGGATGTTTATCGTTCCTTAATCAACGAAATGTGTGCGAAATGGAGTGAAGTGCAAAGTTTTATGGAAAAATATCACACCGAGAAACTTTCTCGTTGTAGTAAAGATCAATACAACAATAATGCCTGGTCTTACTTATACTTACATTTATATAGCAAACGTCGCGACGCCGACGTTTGTTTCACGCGTCATTAGAGAGCTTTTTTTTGTCAGAACCTTGATCAACCTCAAATTTTACACAAGTTTTTTTTAAATTTCTTTGTTGTTTTACACTTAACTATTTTTATTATTATTTAATACTACGCAATTTTACTGTGCCGTGAAGAATTCTGTCACGATTTACAATTATAAAGGAATATTTTTTGGGAGTTTAGAACGGATATAATCCATTTTTCATTTTTATATTGAAACAAAAAACATCGCATTAATGTTGGCTTTTTATTACAAATGTGAAAAATACCATAATATGTGACATAAAGTAGTTCAGATTCATTGAATTATTTACATTTTCTCGGTTGATATATCTTTCTAGGTTAAGTTTTTAATGTCAAATTGTCAAAAATATTAAGAGCTACTATTTTTTGACATCTGACGAACGTCATAGGCTGGTTTAAGTGATCACTTTACACACGTGTAACATTCACCAATTCTACCCATTATTGACAACCACACTACTCAAATTCTTGGAAGTTCTATTTATGTATGTGAACCAATTTTGAAACATTGTTCATGAATCACTAGAACTTCACTAGAGACTGAACATTGGTGAACAAGTATTTGGACACACTCAAATTAAGAGCTACTGTCAAAAACATGAAGAGCCGTAGCGATTACAATATTACGCGATATGCAACCAAATTTGTGTACTAATTAGCGTGATTAGTTTTAAATTATTGATACCAAAAAGTGAATCTTTAACGAGGTCATTATACGTAATTCGGTTTATTAATTCGATCGCACATGTATAATTTATATACATATTTTGCAAATTTTGTTTTTAGTACTGATAGATATCGGTGACTTTTCTTTTTTTTATTTCCAGACTGAAATCTGAGTGGAAGTAGTCAGATTGAAGTTGTCACCTAACACAGCTTTTTTGTCTTTATCATGTGTTTCATACAGTTATGTAAATTAAGGATGAAATAAATCAAACTAAATTATATTAAGTTGAAGTGTTTTGACCATCTGCTGCCATGAACTGTGCTGGGTGGAATACTGTATCGCTAAGTTAACAAGTAATTCATATCCCCTGAAGTGAGAGTTGTCTCATTAGCCCGATAAATCATTTCGTAAAAAAGTTTAAAAAGGAAACTATTAAAAATGCATTAAATAAATTTATAAAAAGTACCCTTCATTGGTAGGTTTTCATGTAAATATTTTTTTAAATAATATTGTAGTTAAATCCAATATAAAATTATGTAGTTAACATATTATAGTGATACGTTAAGGATCCCAGTTTTTGCAGCGAAAGAAAATATTCACAGTAATTTAAGTATTCTAAGCTTTCTTAAAAATCTGGGTTTTTTACCTTAAAAGTTATTTATTTAATTATATTATGTGTGTTTATATCGACATCTTAACGTAGATGAAGAAGAATTTGGAAGTTTGGGTATTTAAAGAAAAATCATTTACATCATAATTCATAATCTCTCTCATAGTATGTAAAATAATTCTGTCAGAATTTGACATGGATTTCATAAGGTTCTCTAAATAAAAAGCTTACTTATCTCAACCAAAGATGGTGCCAGGAACGATTTAAGGATATTATTTCCAAAATTTGAGTAGCGCATTTTTCACAATATTTTAGGTGTGTCTAAAAACTTAAGATTTATTTTTAAATGTTAACATCTCAACATAGATGAAGAAGAATATGGAAGTCTTAGTAATTACGGGTTTACGATCTGTCATAGGCTAGTTATATGGTAAAGGGATCACTTGTGTGTAACATTCACATGATTGGCAACCACACTACACAAATTTTTGGATCTCATACATTTATCATAAATCTCATGACGCTTCATGTTTGAGTTTACTGGAGTCATCTGTCAATGGTTGGAGAAAGCTTTTGTTAAGCAGAGACCCTTTTAATTAGACGTACCTAGATTTCCATATTATTTTTCATATATGTTGAGATGTCAAGTGTGGTTTTCAATCATGGGTAAAATGGTGAATGTTACACTGTATACTTATGTAGGTGATCTTTTAAACCAGCCAATGATAGGTTTTACGTCCTGCAAATATCTAAACATCCATAATCTTCTTAATTTTTGTTGAGATAACAAATAATTTGAAACTTTTACTGAATGGCGAAGCAAAACAGGCACAAAATTACTAATTTGTTTTTCGTGACACCCCCCATTAAGGGTGAAAGAATAAATCATGACTACTGGAGCTTCCGGGTATTAACTGAAAAAGTGTAATAAAAAATTCATTAGTGCCCTTTCTGGAGTTTAACATTACTGTAATCGCGTTAGATAATGGATAATTAAAACTTTTTCTAGGCTATGGCCTAGATATGTCTAAGAATGCATTAAACGCAGAAAATGAATACGTAATAAACGAGTTAGTAAGTAGATGTATTATGTATATTTTGATACTATACGACGTCTTCGAAATGTTGAATACGAATTGAAAACGTTTTCTTGGCCATATTTTAGAATCCATTTAATATAAAAATATATACGTTATATGTATTAGGAGCTATTTTTTTATTATATTTTAATACAAAGCAATGAGTACGAATTGCTAAATAAAAAAAGACTTGTATTTTATAATCCGTTTAACTCATAAAATTATACGTCTTAATATATAAGTAGTTGTTCTTCTTATATTTTTATAATACATGACGAGATTAAAGTGCTAAATATTTTATAGATAAAACTATTTCTTGGCCATATTTTAGAATTCTTTAAAAAAGGTCATAATTTGTAACCGTATTTTTTGTTTTGAATATTTTTCAATTTTAAATCATATAAAAAATATATTGTTTACATCTAAGAATCCATTTAATATATATATATATATATATATATATATATATATATATATATATATATATATATATATATATATATATATATATATATATATATATAACTCGTTATATGAAAGTAGTGGTTTTTCTTATTTTATAACACGCAACGTGTTTGAAATGCTGAATATGTAATTAAAACTATTTCTTGGCCATATTTATGAATCCATTTTAAAAAATATATATATTACGTCAAAATAAATGTAAGTAGTTGTTTTTACTTTATTTCAATACAACAAAATGAGTTTGAAATGCAATTAAAACTATTTCTTGGTCATAATTGAGAATTTTAAAAAACAAAAATTATAGTTAAAATATATGTTAGCTGGTTTTCATTTATTTTGATACAACAAAACGAATTCGCAACACTATTATGTATAAGTAATAAAAACTATTTCTTGGCCATATTTGGAAATCCATTACATGTTGTAGTTAATTAAATGGTACATACTTGTAGTTTCAATATATTTTATTTGTGTTATGTGACGAGTCCGAAATGCCACGGAAAGATACATTTTTAGTTAGAATAAGTCGGATTTGATTAAATAAATGATGAAAATTAATATCGGAATATAGTTATAATGAGGAGCGAAGCAGAGTGTAGGTACGGGCAGCTGTGAGCAATATTCAATATTATTGTCATTACAAACCCGTGAGGGATTCAAGTCATGTTCTGTGAATCCAACATGGTTTAGTAAGGTCAATATTGCTTGCGAAGCCAGTAACACGCATACTGAAGGAATTCGAAGATAGTTGGATTTGTGTAAGATCATCAAAGTAATTTTGTATTAGGCATTTAAACAAATAATTGTTTAATATCAGGAAGGCTGTAAGAATTACGATTGGAGACTCAATTGTAAGAATATTGACAGGAAATTGGCCAAGTTCGTAATACAAATAATTTTGTCATATTTGAATTTTAGGATCCGACAGATATGATCTACTAGACGAAGCAAAAAAGGTAGGTAAAGCCGTGACTTATTAGCTGTTGAAAACATAATGTTGAAAGTATTGGAAAAGTGTCAAATTCATTTCATCGCGGAAAATTCTCAGTTCATCTGAAGTTTCTTTTCACCTTGGAAATCCATCAACTATATTGACTGTACCGGATCACAGTTCTGGTAAAAATTCTAAATTTTCACAGTTTGGGATATAATCATTTCGGTTTTAAAAGGTTTAAAGCTTTTGTTACGAAGTTTTTGCATTTTTATTTGTAATATTTTTATCGATTTACCAAGTTTTAATGAAATGGAAAAGTTCAAGGAGAGGAATTTACTTACAACATTAGATACTAAGGTGTGATGAAAGTTGAAACTCATTATGAAAAATATATCCTTTTTAAATTTCGCAGTAAAAATTGTTTTTAAATAGAACATTAAACACAATAATTTTCGATAATTTTTGGCGCTATGCCGTGGCGTAGTTGGGTAATACACTCGACTATGAAATCAACGTCTTGGGATCGATTCTTGTTATTTGCAAATAAATTCAAGACTACAATATTTTCAAGGACATAATTTCATTTCAACCTACGAATACAACTTACGAATACCTACGATACTATACAACGTCATCCGTGTTTCGATGCACTGTACATAATTTTCAAATCATGGACAATGTTTCAAAATATTATACTTGTCACACATACAGTATAACAATTCTTTAGTAGTAACTGTAAATTAACTCTCGAGGCAATTGATGAAATACTTACTTTCATTTGTGCTGGGTACTTGTATTTCCCAAATCTTCATTTTCCATCCTCATGTCATCATCATCTTCTAAAGGCAGCGCCTTGTTGTGTCAGCCACTTGTCTCTGTCAGTCGCCATCCTCTTGAGCTGCGAATAGGAGGAGACGTCCATGAGCCGCTTCAAATCCTGGAAGTATGAAGTTCTTGGGCGGCCTCTTGTTCGTTTTCCCAAGATTCTTCCTTCGAAGATGTTGCTAAGAAAGGTGCTATGTCTAATTGAGTGCCCTATTAGCTTGGCCTTCCTCTTCAAAATATGATTTATAAGCTCTCTTCTTTTTTTAGAAATGAATCCATCCTCATGACCCAACTAGAATTCTTTCGTGTAATAATCGTATTATGTTTATCTACCATCGTAGTATAGTCAGCGCATTTGCCTACAGTTTTGGATGTAGCGTGTACTTTTATTGATTGATTTTTTCACCCTGATTTAATTTTATTAATATTAGAATAACACGCAGGACTGATGGACATTTTCCATGGGATGAATAATCAAGTAACACTGCATCGATTCGATTCTGTGTTATTTACCCTTTTCGCTATTGGTTGAGGATGAAGATTTAAAAACAAATCTAACACTGTTTAAATTGTTTATATAAATGCCTCAAGTTGAGATGAGACATCTATCGTTTATATGAAAGAAGATGGATGTCTGATCATCCCAGGACCAACAACCTGGCATTTGGCTGGCTTAAGTAATTACTTCATACACTTGTGTAACGTTCGCCATTCTGCATATTATCGAACATCCATATTGCAAAAATAAAAAAATGTTTAGTTCATATACACGGTCAAAATTTAAAGTAATTACTTACTACATAAAAAATGAAAAATCTTATTTATATTGTGATAGCAGTGTAATCACTCATTTATTTTTATTTAAAATGCTTTTTTTCCTGATCAATATTCGATAAAAACATGAAAACATAATTTTGTTCCTTAATATATCCAACCTTAACAGGCACTATACAACATATAAGAAATAACAGCTCCAAAAATGTTGTCATCAGCTGACCATAGATTGAGATTCTGTGGAAACGTTTGAGAGAATTTTGTTTTATTAAAAACCAGTCATTTAAATTGATTCAAGAATTCAATCATAAAATAAATATTCAATCATACTTCAATCATGTGATAAAATTATCTGGACGTATCCATTTCGGAAAAAAAATCGTGTCTGAAAATTTTCCCCCATGATAGCAATCGTGGTCAAGGTAATGTCATAAAATACGTAAGTACCTTTTTTTCAGGATGTTCTAAAAAATGAAAAATTGAAGAATTTATTAATAAAGTTTAGAACCTTCGCTCGTAAAATGTTTTTATGCATTTTAATTAAATGAGAATCTTTTTGCTCTTCATAAAATCTAAGTTTTCTGTTTCAAAAGAAAGAGTTTTGGGTTAATTAGACGAGATTAATGCAAATAGGCTTAATTCTAAATCAAATTAATGAGACTTTTGCTAAAATTCAGTAGAAAATTAATACTTCCATGAGCTCTCCGTATTTTATCCTTTGTGATCTGATGAATTAATTTATTCCTTCAACGCCTTTTTGTGATACCGTAATAGCTTTTAAGAACTCTACATAGATATTAAATGAAAAAAAAATGTAATAAAAACGTCACGAACGGTGATTTTCAATGCCAGCATACTGAGGGTGTCAGAGGGGGTTGATTGAACATTGAGGGATTTACATTTTGTGTGTTTCCAAATTTTCAATAAAAAATCTAGTTTTTCCACTTATTTTTACATTTTAATATCTCAACAAAGATCTATAAGATAAATCATAAGTTTGGGTATTTACAGGGCATACGACCTACTATAGGTAGATTTAAGTGCACTTAAACCAGCCTTTGATAGGTCATAAACCCTATAAATATCCAGACTTCCATATTCTTCATATCTATGCTGAGATGTTAAGATGCGAATTGAGAGTTTTTACTTTTCAAAGAGAGCAAGCAGGCTGTATGCACTGTGGGAATTCTTAGATACTTTACTAGGAACATTTTATGGAAATATTTGTATTCACATATTTTATTATACAAATGTATTAATATGTGTACAAGGTGGCACAAAATTAATCACCCTATCGGAAGATGTTATAATTTTTGCAAATGGCGTCGTACGTCAATCATATTTAATATTGACAACTAGACAACAGCAGTATACAAACAGATTGATAAAACGGGCCCAAATATGTATCAATACTGGTGCCAGCCATTTGACGATATCACATTTTTTACTCAAATTTTTTTTTATGAAAATTCACATAAAAAAATTACATTACGCAAAACTATTTTTTTATATTTTGAAATGAAAAGTGTTCAAAAACTAAATTGGATGATCAATTTTGCGCCTCCTTGAATCCGTTTGTATACTACAGCTGTCTAGTTCACAAATGTCAAATATGATGTGAAATATGACATACGACGCCATTTTCCGATAGTGTGATTAATTTGTGCCACCCTGTGTACATAGGGTTATTTTCTAAAACTATTTGAATACAATATAATAAAAATGAAAATTTGTTAAAAATTATAACATAAATATCTTTAAATAATGACTTTGAACCGACATACATAAGTTGGAGCTCCAAAAATAATTGAAATTGGGAAGAAGAATGTGGAATTCATCTGTTGTTAGGCATTCTCAAAATTTTAACAATGACGCAATATGAAAAATAAAGAAAGCCTTAATGTACCGGCTATTCTTCTAACCCCTGTTTCACTCATAATGGTGTGTAGGGCACTGGGTTGTATAAAAGCGGTGATATCTCATTCGTAAAATATATGAAGGAAAGGTCCTGCGTTTATTGTACCAGTCCAGAAATATATAAAATAAATATTATTTTAATAAATCACTTACAAGTATTTTGACTCACCTTGGTAATCAAACCCGGACATCCAGCGCGTTAGCCGAACATGCTTACCACTACACTACGAAGACTGGAAAACATACCTAATAATGAATTTAAAAAATGTTGAAATGAATAGTCAAATATGTTTTTTAATTAAATCAATTTGGTAATTTTAATTCTGTAAGGTCTTGATCTCAAGCTTTTCTCAAGCGTTCAAACAGAATGCGCTCAGCCTCATTTAAAAAAAGTTTTTAATTAATGTTTTACGTAGTAAATACCCATTTCTTAAAATCTACTGTGACACGTGTTTCGATGCATTCCGCATCATTTTCAAACACCGTATAAGTAAAACATTAATTAAAAATGGATAGATTTTACCACAAAGTGACTGCCGAATCAATTAATGAAATTAAAAAAAAGTTTATTGGATATTTTTGGTTTTATAGAATATGTGCAGGCAAAAATATTTTTATAAATTTTTTAAACTCCTTACCTTTCAATAACTGTTTTTTTTAAACCATGTAATTATTACTAATAATAACTATTTTTTTCAATGCCATAACGGCATTTTAAGAAAAAAATCAATTGCGTAAAATGGTACCTGGATTTAGAGAAATTATCTTGCGACTTGGCCTTTGGAAATTAAATTGACATGCAGTATGCCCACGTTGAGTCTGTTCAGTGATTATAAGAGGTCATTCACAATAGATGGGTGGATCAGTTGTTGCTTTTGTGTTGAACATTTCAGTACGAAATTATTTGGTTCGTCTTGTTTGTCCCGTCTGGATATAAAAATAGATTTCTCAAAAGGGATGTCAGAAAAGTCTGGTTTCTCGGGATTTCGGGAATAAATATGAAGTCCGCGACTGCCCTCCGATTTTATAAATTGGAAGTCGGAGGTGAATATTTTTGTTACCATGTTTGTTGTCGTTATATTTTATTCGTTTTAAAAATGATCAATATAGTTTAAGTAAATTTACAGTTTTTTAGAGGTATAAAAATTCAAATTTTTCGCAATAAATTGATGGCGACACCTGCTGTATAGCATGTTGCGCCATTTTGTTGAAACCACAGCTCTGTCACATATATGCAATTCAACTGAGGTACGAAGAAATCAGTAATCATGGTTCTGTAGCGCTCTCCATTGACCGTAACATTCTGACCGGCATCATCTTTAAAAAATATGTGCCAATGATTCCACCTGCCCATAAAGTACACCAAACAGTGACTTTTAATGGATGTAAGGGCGTCTCAACAAAGGCTTCTGAGTTTTCAATACTCTGAACTTGGCAATTCTGCTTATTGACATAGCCATTTAACCAAAAATGTGCCTCACCGGTGAACAAAATTTTACGTTGAAAAAGAGAATCAAGCTGAATAATGTTTTCGGTCCATTTACCGAACCTACGACGGGCATAGTGGTCATATACAGTCTATTCATGGTGAAACGTGCAAAACGTACTGACAACAAATCAAGTGTCAACTGTCAAATTGACAGTCTGTAGAAACAATGTAGCTAGTTTAAAAACCAAACCTCTAAGAAAACACCCTATATAAAGGTTCCACCTTGTTGAAATGTGGTGTATAGACTAATGAGCAATAAAGCATATTAGGTTTGGGGTTCAGAAAAGGTGAATGTATTTTATTATTTCTAGAAAACTAAATTGCATGGTAAAGTAAAATCTCATAAATACACCCTCAAGGTATAATTTTATATTTTATTTTATTTGTTTTTTTTTGTAGAAATGCCATAGGAATATTTTCTCAAATATGTACGCGAATGTACCGGCTGGAAAGTAATATGTATTTGATATTTGTGAACTAGACGGGTACGGTTTATTTATTTGCCAGTTCTTTATCCGACCATTTAATTTTTTAAATTCTCACATTAATTTTTATTATACGGTATAAAATAACGACAGCTCTCTTTATTGTAAAAATAATAATATTTTTTAAAAGTCAGTTTGTTCAATATAATTGTATTGTTCACAACATTTAGGATATGTCCAGTCCAAATTCTAAAAATGGTTGAGTGGTTATGCGATGACTGAGCATTCTCTGTAAATGTTTTTGCACTTTTCCGTGTCTGTCTGCTGTGCTGGTCGGGGTTGTGGGCGTCTGTGTGCCGGCCAACATCGGGTCGGAATCGGATCTAGCTGACTAATTGAACTTAATACTAATCCCTTTCATTGCCTACACCGGGGTACTTCTAGAACATTTGGTGACGGATTTACAAACTTGCATTATTTGGATTGGCAGTGACAGGTACATTGAAAGCTTTTAAATGTAAATTCACAGTAAAATCAGGATACAGTTTTATCTTATTACACATTTTCAATAAATTTCGCAAATTAATTTAAAAAAAATGCTTCGCTAGTGCAGATCTGTCAGGAAGCCTACATGCTTCTGTATCAGATCTGGGTGTGCGGTAGGGCGGCTTTCAATATAGTCCAAATCCTTGTTGAAAAATATGGGTTTTCTCCAATAAAGAGCTACTTTTATATGTTGCCATCTCAAGATAGAAGTTCTTTTATGTTGAGATTTAAAATGTAAAAATTACATAGGTAATCAAATTTAAGTGAAACATCCATCGTTATTTTTTCATATGAAAGAAGATGGATGTCTGGCAGCAAATGCCAGGTCGTAAGCCCTGAGATGCTCAAGCATTCATTTTCTTTCATACAAAAAAAGAACTATAGATGTTTTTCATATCAAGTTGACATATAATATTAATATAACATGCATGGGTGAATAATCCAGTGTTTGAAAAAACTAACTAACTAACTAACCATCACGCTGCTTCCCCGCAGGGGTAGGCAAAGAGAATAGAACACCACACCACTCTGTCTTTGCAACACTCTTCCACGTTCATGCATCTCCTCATACATACCCGCCGATTGTTACGACTCCTAACCCGACCACTTTCAAGTATTTGCCATACCTGATTGTGCCATGTTTTTTTCGGTCTTCCTCTGCTCTTTTTCCGATTAGATTCGCCTCATAAATTAAATCCAGTGTTTGATATAAATAATAATCTTAATATGGTAAAAATAATTCCTAAATGGAGAAACCCAGATTTTTAAAGAAAGATCTGGACAAATCCAAAATGTGAATTTATACTTTGATTTGATTTGAGTGTCGGGTTGTGGTCCCGTGGTTAGTGTCGCGGACTCTTAAGTCACAGTTTCTCGGTGCGAATCCATTCTACCACAATTTGACATCTATTTCTAATAATGAGCCGCTTAGGCTTACAGAAATTGAAATATTTGTGTAAATAATAAAAACATAAATATTTATCTTTTTTTAAAAAATTAATAATATTTTATATGAACTAAATATTTTTTTTGGATAATATTGAAATTTATTAATATTATTGTTTCATTGAATAATTTCTGTATAGTAGCATTAAAAACATTTTTAATTCTTCGTTACAATACTTTTATTTGACTTGTATATGAGTGGTACCATGTGGAGCACATGTACATAAAATAAAGGTTCTTTTATGAAATACAAGTTCGTTTATTCTGCCTTTTCAAATCATGTAACATTACATATGTTACGTATCGATAAACATATTTGTGTACATACATTTACATATAAAAACAGAACAAAACTACTAGAAAGTTTATATTTATCCAGACAAGGAAACCAGTATGAATACTAAGAATGAGACACGTGCCATGTATGGACAAGGGATAAGGGTGTGTCATTTTTGTAAACATATGAATTTGGAAACTAAAGGGGTTTCAAAAAAATATACAGATAAAAATATTAAAGTTCCTTAATTCAAACTCCTATACTTATACACCTATAGATTTGAAATTTAATCATAATATGGGATTCGAATACGTGCAAAATTTTATTTATCCATAAGTATATCATATGTAAATAAAATATTAGCAGAAAGGTTTTTACCTGTGACAAGTATATTTTTTTGGAAAAACAGTTTTTTTACCGCAATGGCAGCGCTATCTGTTAAGCGTAACAATGATAAGGGTAGTAATAAACAATGCTTATACCGAATAGAGTAGTTCTTGGCAACTTCTAAAATATATTGTACCACAAGCATTATGAAAATAAACATATTAAGTACATAGAAATGTGTGCTTTTTATTTTCTATATTTTTCATTCAACCGGATTGACTCACAGCAACGCGTGACCGGGTATGGTTAGTATCTAACATGAAATTTAGAATAACGAAAAACAGTGTATGTATCTTTTATTTGAAACCTTCGTAGATTTGTTTGTATTTATTTTAAGTGTTTTTTTTTACCGTAGTCCTACAGGAGAAAGAGACCAACTAACATAACGTAGAATGTTCAGGAGGGCCTTTTAAATCACTTTTGCTTGGTAAAAAAATTAACATCAAAGTGGTTAGTCATTTTAAACAAGTCAATATATTATATTTCCAAGTTTAAAATCCTTTGGCATTTTTTTCAGGGCAATATTAAGCAAGTAAGATATCAAATAGTCAATGATCACGTTTTTGTAAACAAATGCACTTGGCCACTTTCTCCTGTTACTGCGAAATATCAATTAAATCCGGGTCTGGGTTCCATGTGACATTTTTTACATTCGTGTTTATCATGTCAATAAGTAAAGGGAAAAACTTATACGCTGGCAAACGGTTTGAATATAATTATCCCACAGTCAATACTCAAACGCTTTTAGAAAGAAAAAAACATTTAAAAGCTGTAAAAGTTTTTCGAAAACACATTTCGTGCTACTTTCCACCCCTTGAAATCTTTGTTATTCTAATTTTCGTGCATACGTTTTACGTCTCTCTTGGAAAGATGGTTACTTGCTAAGTGTGTTAGTGGAGAGGGGCTTGTTGTTGATTCATGAATAATAAACCCTTCCCTAAATTTGATTTTTCTTAAATAATCCAAATTATTAGGTAAAAATGTATGTAAATCATGAAGTTTGTATTTATAATATATATTTTTTTATTTTTTAAAAATTAAACACTTGTAATAAGCCACTTTATGAGTTTTGTTTAATTAAACACGACAAGTTTAAAAAACAAACAGATGTTTTCATCTACATGTGAAAATTAAAACTAACGAGCAAAAAATATTTGAGTAATAATATGTATATAGAGGTTGATAGGGTAATAAGTAGGTTACAATTTTTCACTGGGACAGATAGACAATACGATTTATTCCTTATCCATACTAATACACTTCACAGTAATGTAAAATTTACTTTGGAATAATAAAATAACAAAAACGGATCAAATTAAAAACCTACATAAAAAAGTTTAAATTATATTTTCAGGCAAGAATCAAGTGGGTGAATATAATCTTTGCTTTTGACCTCGTATACAAATAAAAAGAGTCTCTGGTTGATAAAAACTTTCATCATTCCAAAATAGATGGTTACTATGAACTCACTCGTACTGTGTCACGAAATCGTTTAATATATTTAAGGGTTCCAAAAATTTTCAAGTGTGATTGTCAATCATGGGTACAATTGGTGAATGTAACGCGCGTGTGAAGTGATCATTTAACCAGCCTATAACATGTCGTAAGCCCTATAAATGTCCCGACTTCCATATTATTTTTCATCTTTGTCGAGATATCAAAATTAAAAATAATATATAATTAACATCAGTTCGATAAAGTGGCCAATGTTTCGTAACATGAAATTTAGAATAACGAAAAACAGTGTATGTATCTTTTTTTCGTAAGTAATCTATCAATCATGAAAAAAAAAACAAAATGGATTTTAATATTGTAAAATAACATAAAAACGCATAACCCTTATTTTTACAATTTTATCATATTGGGAGCGGATGAGAGTCTGAAGAATAAATTTTTGTGTTAATAAAATCAAATACTAACATTATGGTGAACGATGTGTAAATAATCTATCAAACATGAAAAAAAACACAAAAAGGATTTTAATATAGGAAACAAAACGTTTTCCATAACCCTTACTTTTTCAAAACTTATCACTTTCCGACAAGTTTGGCATCCGAAGAGAGCTTTCCAATAAATTCAGCGATTCAATATGAAAATAGCGTTCTGCGTCGGATCATACGTGTCCGACTCCTGCTACATAACGTTTATATAAACACATTTGTTATTGTTTTTCCATATGCAGGATGGAGGCGGATTCACCCCTTTCGTTCGACGAAGTTTAGTAAACCAAATGGCGTAATTACAATTCCACCAGAGAATGAACATTTAAATAAAACACTTTTATTATTTAATGAAACTGGAGAGAAACGAAAAACTAAAGTTTACTATTTTCTCTAGAAATAAAACACAATTCATTTGAATGATGGGAGAGTCATTTGTACTGAACAAATTTATGCATTTAAAAGAATTACTTATGGTTAACTTTAAAGCAAAATTTTAAGAAAAAAAATCTGCTTACTAGCCGGTCTAGCGGTCTAGTGAAATTTTTCTTTTGAAATATTTTAATGTCTATTTTTAAAGGTATAGGTTATAGCAATTTCACGTAATGTTTGAATCATCTGACAGTATTTTAGCGGAAAATATACAGTCAGTCTTCGTAACGTAATGGTCAGCACGCTCAGCTACCGTACTGGAGGTCCCGAGTTCGATTCCCAGAGGGAGGTCAAGTATATATAAGTGATTTTTTCACTCAAAAATTTATTCAATATAACCTTGGAATGGTTACCTGAAGCGGAGGGCTGATCACCTTTCCTTAACGTATTAACGATCAAGATAATACTGCATTTATATGATGCAGCGCTCTATGCACCATTGGGTGCGGATCTTTGTTTGAAGAAGAAATATATTATCAGGATTTATATTATCCACTGACACTTCGTGATGGAATTGCATTTTTAATTTATTATTAGATTAAAACCAATATTTTTAGCTTTTCCACTTTTTTATTTGACCAGCGACCGGGTTTCGTCGTTACCGACATCATCAGACTGGTCCAGTCTGATGATGTCGTCAACGACGAAACCCGGTCGCCGGTCAAATAAAATAGTGGAAAAGCTAAAAATATTGGTTTTAATCTAATAATAAATATTATCAGGAGTTAGGTTGAATTTCTGAAGAAGGCATTTTTAGTGATACGAGTAAAATGAATGAATGAAAAAGAACGAATGAATTTATTCAATTATGACATATAAATACATGAAAAATTCATATACTTTCTTGATAAACATAAAAGTTCTCTTTCTAACTAATGTTTTGAATTGGTGTTGTGTTATCTTGATCGTAAATGTAAAAAGAAATCACATTTCTGTGCAGATATACTTCAATGAAAACGATGATGATGTTACTGGTGGTTTTTTGTTGATATTTCTTGATGCTACTTCATTAAGTCCAATACATGAAAGAAACTATCAGTTTCATGATATTTATATACGATTATTTTTTTAAACATTTTTTTACATTTACAACGAAAAAATTTAATAAACACAAAACTGTTTCTCATTCGTCTTCATCGCCAATTCAATTTTCAGAATAGGTATCATATGTGTTTGACATTTTCAGCCATTGAATAACAAATATTTTATGACACAATGTATTTGATTTAATATCAATTTAAATGTTGCGACCGAATAACGAATTCCAAAAAAATAATGCAGTAAATAAAATAAAGATTTAAATTAATTTATTGTTTCAATATATCAAAAGTATTTTTGATAACTCTCAGGTGTATAAATCATTTCAAGAAGATGAATCCCTTCAGATATGTATTCAAGAACAAATAAATGTATTCCATAAATACTTATCTTCGACCAGTACAAAAAATAAACATGAAAATAATAAAGACAAAACAAAATTGTAAACGAAGTGAGATTTATTTTAGATACAAGTAGTGGAATATAGGGGAGATGTAATGCTTTTGTAATTTAAGACGCGGTTATCATATTATTTTCCATCGATTTTCGGTGTGATATGAAATCATATATCACGTTTCGGAGCAATTTTATGATCGGGGTATGATAAAACCTTCCAAGTTAAGAAGAAAAATTGGAAACCCTTTGAGCAATAAAATATATTTCGTACAATTTACTGCTTATTTTACACGATACGTTGTTGGTGTTTGATGTGGACATAAAGCACACATGTGTGTTGAGAAAAATAACGGAATTATGAGAGTAAAAATGTTAAAGAATAGGCTACTGTGAAAATGTTATAAATATAATTTGATTTCATGACCGAGGAAAGATTCTACACATTAAAAACAAGTGCTATAATCTAGACTATTATTTAATCCAGAATATTCAAATATTAATACTATATTTTTTGAGGCTATAAAAAACTTTCATGGCCGCCTCCATAGTGTAATGGTCAGCACGATTGGCTACCATTCTGGAGGTCCCGGGTTCAATTCCCAGGGGGGGGGTCAAATATATATAAGTGATTTTTCACTCTAATATTTATTCAATATCACCCTGGACTGGTACCTGA